>NC_066620.1:50503810-50804810 GCF_025201925.1 Gopherus flavomarginatus
CTCAAGAGCATTTCAAATCTAGTGATTTTGTGATCAGTTGATCCTGCCTGTTCTTCATCTTCATATGTACATTCATGTTTCTATTCTCTCCCACAATAATATTCAGAATACTCTTGCTGTATAGTCTAAGAAACTGCATAAAGGCAGCAATCTTGCATTTGCACTGGAACCATGCTCTCCTTTGTAGTTTTAACACAGAAATCAGTTGGGATTCTTCCTAACAACTTCACCCCAGATTCCCCCTTTTCCCAAATGATCAAAAAATTGCTCTTTTTAGGGGCCTATTATATGCTGGAAATAAACATTTTCTGATCTATTTTTTCTGGCTACCTGGAGGTCTGTTGCAACCACCTTGTATTGTCCTTAACTTCTATACAAACTGTCTCTGTTGAGTCAACATTTTATGATTTTTTTCCTCTGAAAACTCAGTGTCATCCCTCACCAATATTACTACCTCTTTTCCAACTTCATATTAGCTCTTCCCTCACTAAAACTCTGTATCTTAGCATTTTAAATCCCCCTTCATTTTCCTGGTTGTCTCTCTTCTTCCAGTAATATCTTTCTTATCCTTGAAAACATGTCACTCCAGTTCAGCGGTCTTATTACATATGCTCCTAGCGTTTGTATAAAAGATATTTAGCTTTTCTCTTTTTCCTCCTTTATTTTTCTCTCTCACTATCTCCTACAATGTTAATCCCTTCTCAACGGGAAATGGTTTTCCTTCAATCCAAGTCTTTCTTTTTGTGCATAGTGCCACTAGTTCAGCTTGAATCCCCCAAAGAACCATGTAAATTAAAAGAAAAGAAGGGGCCAACAATGGAACCCTGGTGTGCTCCTGAAGCAATTAACTTGGTGTGCAAGAACAAGCCATGTATTAATACATATTTAACCTCAGACTGTGAGATGAGAAGGGAACCAGAACATGGTGTGGACCTGAAGGTATTTCAGGGACTACAGACAACCTAACGGTCATCTTCTGAATAACCCTCTCAAAATACTTCAATGTCAAGTAGCACTTAACAGAAGAATGATCCAAAATATCCATCAAGTGTAACATTAATTACTTGGGCAAGGGTAATCTTAGTGCTGTGAGAAGATCTAAAATCTGAGTGAAATCACATATCTGATTACCTGACCAACTGGCCAGAAGATGACAGATTAGGAAGAGAGGCAACATATGAAACAGGTCTGTATTTTGATAAAGAAAGAATTAGTAATTAATCAGCAAAGAGTGACTATTGTTTTAAAATTTTAAAAAGAGCATCTGTCGAATCAGAGATAAATTGACCCCATGCTCTACAGGCAACAATTGCAAGTAAGAGTCTGAAAATGTCACTTCATCCTTTACTGGTGTGTAGAACTGGCTATTAGTATGAAGCAAGATTAAAATTGTTAATTGTAGTTTAGTTGCATTTCACCCCAAAACAGCATTGTGGTAATAAAAACATTCTTTTATTACCTCAGTTAGTAGTGCCCTATTATGCTATTAAAGATGCCCCAGGAGAGAACAAACCATAAATTTCAGGGGAAGGGGGTGGAAATGTAAGCTCAAAATTGTAAACAAACATTCTGAAAAACTTTAAATAATTAATGAATAAGCTTTTCTCTAACTGCTATTTTAGCAGTCTTTGCTCTTCCATATGCAACTGCAGAGAAGCAAGTAACTTGTACTACTAATGAGTTCCAAACAATAAAACATAACAGGATCCTAGTAATCAGATCTGAAAATAGATGGAGCACAATTGCTTTCTTGCCGCATAATAACTCTATTTTTCCCAAGTCACAGAACAAATCAGATTCAAGAGCCAATGATCACTATAGTAACATGAAAAGAGACAAGTATTAAGGAGTCAACAAGCTGCCTTTTAGAAGCTAAAACAGCTACATAAAATAGACATGCCAAAATTAATTGAAACAAAAAGCTCTGGAAGTACATTTGAGATAATCTCAAAAATTGCATTTTTTCTTTCTTTTAATCTGTTTAAAATACAATGCTACCACTGATTCTGATTTTTTTCCTGAACTATTTGTAATCATGTAAATGAGTAATAAGATGTAGATGTCAAATGAAATGTTGGTTTTAAATAAAGTCTCTGTACTTTAGCAGTCAAAGAATAAGTAACTATTTGCACAGAATCAAGGAAGTCAACGGCTATCAATACACAATGATTAATACATATTACATTATTGATTATAGGCCTATTTCTAATCACCTGATCAGGATGTATTCAATATGTGAGCAACATAGTGACATTTAGGCACTGTCCAGTGCTGAACATGGTGCAGCACTGAACTGACTGGGGGAACTCTGGGTAGAAGGCATAGTCTCCCTCAGCTCCCCACTATGAAGGGGGAATGTGCAGACAGCCTGCTGGTGCTTCTGGTCAGCTCCATGGATACAGGAAGATGGAGAGGAGAAGAGGGAGTTGCCCTCGAGTGCCCCTCCACCCACACTGAACATCCAGGCAATGGCCAGGCACAATCTAGCAGCGTAACCAGAAAATCATTTTCTCCTACTGCTTGAACCACACCACTCTTCTATTTACAGCCTTCCATTGTCTCCTGCAACAAAATCAAGTCCTTCCTCATTCTAAAAGCAATAAACAATTCTGCTTTCAATTCATGTTTCTCCCTCTCTTATTCTGTCCCCTGCACCAACGCCTAACTGTTCCCTTCTTGCCTTCTCTCATACTTAGCTTCCTTCACAGACTTTACCAGCTTCAAACTGAATTATTCAAGCTGGGCACAGAAGAGAAGATTTTTGCCTGTGTGAGAGAATTACACACTCTCTTTTTTTCTTTTTTGAGTACTCCACCTGAACATATACATTTTGCATTTTATATACACAAAACCTATTTAGACAATGGATGGGATCTACATATGTAATTTCTATTGCTCTACAAATGCTGTATGCAGAGGTGATAGCACTCAAAACATGAATGCAGAATTTTCTGCCGGCAGAAAATTGCACATGTAGAAATGGAGGCTGGATTAAGGACAATTGGAAAATCTGGTCTTTAATTTCTTGATCTGATTTTTGGCTTTTCTTTCACAGGAAAACCTGAAACTATTCAATAATTCATTAAAAAAAAAGAAATCAAAACTTGCTCTAAACATTTCACTACATTTCTGAAGCTTCCAGTTAAATTTCAACAGAAGGTTTCAGGTACTAACTCAGGACAATTTTGATGTTTTTTAACTATTACTGACATCAGATATACTCAGATATTTGTAACTCTCATAGTTTGCTCCCTAGAGAGCCTCAGGGAATACAGCATGTATACCAATTGGAAAAGCACTCATACAGCTGTATAAACGTATTTTATGTCACTGCAATCAATAGATAACTGGGAAGAGGTTTATCAAGGTGCATACATGGGCATACATTCAACAGATTCATTTAGTCATGGTCTCTCTAGTCTAATGAAAGCCTTGCTTACATTTTCTTCTGCATTAGGACTCCAGATTTCTGGCCATCCCAGATTAGATATACGAATCCAAAGACCCTAGTTTAGACACAGGGTGACTTAAAACCACACACCACTTCTTCATCACTTGATTCTTTCAATTATAGTTACACAATCCTTTCTTGATCATTAATTTTAATATCTATTTTGGGCACTCAGAACACTTCTCCCACCCCTACCTTCATCTTCCCACTCATACTCCTACGAGGAATGCTTAACATTAGCACGCACTGTAACTTTATTACACACCAAGTTATGTAGCACTCTCAGAATCTTGCAAGAAATGTTAAATATTCTTTTGTTAATTCATTGGTTGGCTCCATATTTGCTGTATCCCATCCGCTGTAAATTACAGTAATGGTTTTATTTCATATTACAAATGGTCACTAGAAGGCTCACTGGGCTGATTATTTTTTAATGCTGTTTATTCTATAAAATGTGTAAAATTCTTCAGGACGACGTGCATAAGAGTTTGGCTTTTCTTTTTAAATGAAAAAATCCTGGTTTCCAGATTAACACTGAGCATACGCAATACAATTGACTTGGGTTTATTATTATATATATTCTTTTCTCTCCAAAATGCCCAAAACTACATTAAAAATTACTATATCTGCAGAAAAAGGCATCTAAATCATTTTCCTTAATCTGATTTTTCTAATGTTGATACTAAAATAAGACAATTGGTTGCCACCAAGTTTTGTGCAGAGAAACGATCATTTGTATAACAAATTTAAGCCTGATGCAGTTTCACATAACCAATATAATCAAACCCCCACTGGTATTCCAATAGAAACTGTTATAGCCATCACTAGAAAGATAAGCAATGCATTTCTTTGACAAGCCAGATGCTAATTCCTAGTCTCAGCACTGGTCACACTCGAGATTGAGCTCATGAGTTCCCATTGCAGTTAATGGAAAGTCTCCATTGACTTCACTGGGCTTTTGACCAAGTTCTGTCGTTGACAATTGACACTGCAAAGAGGATATTGGTAACACTACTCTTTCAGAGCCCTATAATAGCATTAAATTCCTGCTTTGTGATGAAGTGATGTGTCTTATCCTCCCAGACACAGGTTAAAAAAAAATAGGCCTAATCTTGCAAATCCTTAGGTGCAGTTCTTCAGAATATCCTTGCTAGTTGTAAATGTTTGCAGGACAGCAACATACGTTCTTATTCATGGAAGGAAGCTTTTGAATACGAGATAATGAGGGGTTGAAGGGAATAGCCAAGTTTCCAAGGACCTCAAGTCATTATAACCAGAGAGCTTTCAATCAGCACAAAGTAGTCCATACTCCACATGTTGTGGCCCAAGAGAGTAAGCAGCAAACGCCACACTGGCATTTCTGACTCTGGTGGCATGAGTATAAATGAAGGCCCCCAAAGCTGCAAAGTCAAAAGCAATGTCTGAGTGGGCTGTAATCATAACCATTTCTCAATGATGAACCAGCTATTGAGAGACCCATGCTTATTTATTTCCTCACACACAGCTGTTAGCATACATACAAAACACATTAGAAGTCTGTAGCACATGTATTTCTATGTTGTATGGTGGGGCTGCATGTGAGAAAATAAGCATGGCTCTCTCAATAAGTGTTAGACATGTTTGGGTCGAAAAAGCTAAATACATTTACTAGAGCTTTTTGTGTTGCTGATTTCATCCTTTTCTGAAGAGACAAACTGCTGTGGATTGTAAATGAAAGAGGACAACAAGCAGGAGACTAAAGTGATTTAATGAATTAAGTGGTTTCCTTGCTTTTTAGCCTACGCTCCCATTAAATTGGGGTGCATGTCAGGCATTGGCCTATTCAAAAGGAATATTTTCTATGTACATAGAGAAAAGGTAACTGTTTTCCTCAAGATACAGTTGGGTTCTTCGCTTTTAATATAAAATGTAAAGTAGTCAAAAACTTGTGCAGAAAATAAAAGGATTTCACAAATTGGAAAGGACAAGTTTTCTCTTGATAGTCAAACAGTTATGATGTAAAGCGGTCTCATTAAATCATAAGTACTTTAACCTTTTCTTGAAAGAACTGGAAGATTTAAAGATTTATAAAGAAATTTTGCCTAAACTAGGAAATGACTCATATTTGACATGTATTGAAATGATAATGCTGATTTCAATAGGCACTCTAAGAGCATTTTGCTCCCAGGAGAGTAATTCAGTCATGGGCACCTCTTTGCATTTAGATTTTAAACTTTCTTACTAAAGCTTTTAATGTGCTACTGTCTGCCAAAACATGGCAGAGTTACGCAGATATGATCAGGCAAAATAAAGGTTAGTAAAAAGATTATTTTTACAACTGCAGACACTAAATATGCAACAAACACATCAATCTGACATGTTCTCCAGAACCTCCTGTTTCAGCAGACTTGGATGCATCTATGGAATCCTTATTTAAATTCCATCTTTAATTTGTTAAATAAATCTTGAACTATCAAAGGGAAAATGTGGGACTCTGAGCAGTGACTATGATAAGAAAAATAGAGAGAACTATTGATACAAAGATCTGTAGATCTACAGGTAGCATCGCTATGAGGCAAAAGTAAAGCAGTTTGGGTGCATGTGTTGTGCATTGTTATACTTTCAAATGTTTTGGTTTCTTTTACGTTCATTTTTAACTATGAATTTTCTGCGTTTTCATTACTACTTTTGAAATCTTATGTTCTTGTAACTTTCTTTTATACTCCACCTCAACTTTATTATACACCTTAACAGAGTTTTGTGTCTGGGAATATATACCTAAATGAGAGATGCAATAAATACTAGTAAATCAACACAAAACATATAGAATTAACTCCTACAGTTTTCCCAGACCTTAAAGACTTGATCTTGCATCTGCTGAAATCAATGAGAGTATTCCCATTGACTTCAAAGGGAACAGGATATAGCTCTCTTTTTTTAAGTATACATTAGTTACAAACCACAGAATCACAACTGTATACTTGTTCTATGTAGACAATATTTTTTAAATGTAAAGTAAGCATGGCACATCTTGGTTAGAGAAACGTTACTTTTTTTTTTTTTTTTAGTGTAACAGTCCACATTCATTTCTAGTGTAACTCAATAGTTCAATTGACTTCAGTGGAATTATACCAGGGGTGAGTTTTCCCTCAAACACTTGTTCTTTATGCTCAGTAAAGGAATAGCTAGCCAAAGGAGTTGATATATCTTGATTTTAGTAAGGTTTTTGACATGCCCACATGACATTCTCATGAGCAAAATAGGGAAATGTTGTCTAGAGAAACTTACTATATGGTGGGTGCACAACTGGTTGAAACACCATACTCAATGAGTATTTATCCATGGTTCACAGTCAAACTAGTCCCATAGTGATAAGTCTTGTGTCCAGTACTATTTAATATTTTCATGTATGACTTGGATAATGCAGTGGACAGTATGCTTATAATATTTGTGGATGATACCAAGCTGGGAGGGGTTGCAAGCACTTTGGATGATAGGATTAGAAGCCAAGAGGACTTGATAAATTGGACAATTGGTCTGAAATCAACAAAATGAATTTCAATAAATACAAGTATTATGCTTACAGAAACAAAATCAAATGCACAACTATAAAATGCAGAATAACTGGCTATATGGTAGTACTCCTGAAACAGATCCGGGGACTATAGTGGATCACAAATTGAATATAAGCCAACATGATGCAGTTGCAAAAAGGCTAATATCATTCTGAGGTGTGTTAACAGCAGTCTTGTATGTAAGACACAGAATGTAATTGTACTGTTCTACTCGGCACTGGTGAGGCCATATCTGGATTACTGTGTCCAATTCTGGGTGCCACTCTTAAGGAAAGACATGAAGAAACTGGAGAGATATAAGAGGACAGAACAAAAACCTTAAAAGGTTTAGGAAACCTATGAGGAAAGACTAAAACACTGCACACATCAGTCTTCAGACAAGAAGACTAAGAGGGGACCTGAGAACAATCAAATGTGTTAAAGGCTATTATAAAGAGGACAGTGATCAATTGTTCTCCATGTCCACTTAAGGTAGGACAAAAAGTAATGGAATTTAATCTACAGCAAGTGAGATTTAGGTTACATATTAGGAAAATCTCTAACTTTAAGGCTAGTTAAGTTGTCTAACAGGCTTCCAAGGAAGGCTGTGGAATCCCCAATATTGGAGAATTTTAAGAACAAGTTGGATAACACCTCTTAGAAATGGTTAATTTGGTCCTGCCTCAGCAAAGCAGGTTGGATTAGATGACCTCTCGAAGTCCCCCTCTCGAAGTCCCCCCTAGCCCTACATTTTAATGACTCTAAGGCACCATTACAGCACATATTAAATAGGGCTGTATAAAATACTAGTAACTAGTAACTATTGTTACAGTAAACAAATGCTCTTAACCACATTTTTACGATTCATATTTTTCCTGAGGAAAAGGAGCAAAGCAATGGATTTTGTGTTTACAGATACACAGGGTGTAGCAAGGAGGTACACCCAAGCAAGAGAGTAGGAAGCAGCCCAAAGAAAGCAGGCAACAGTCTGGTTGAGAGTGGGCCTGAAACACGGCTAGTGTGTTGTGGGCAGATCCCCGCTGACCCAATGGTGAACTACTCCACCATTGTTCGGGCCCTGGGCTGGGAGATGGATCATTAAGAGGGTTGCTCAAAGCATGGTAAGGAAGTCCAAAGATACAGATTCACAAATGAAATGGCACGGTTTTAATATTTCAAAGGGTGGTTCTTCAGGGTTAGCTGATTCTGTATAATATTCCCCTTTTTGTGAGAGGGCATCAGCCTTGTCATTCTTGTTGCCTGGGTGATACGTGATTGTGAAATCAAATCTTGAGATGAACAGGGCCCAACCCAACTGCCGCTGATTTGGTACCTTGGCAGATCATAGGTATTCTAGATTTTTATGGTTGGTTAAGACTAGGATGGGTGTTTGGCCCCCCTCAAGGCGATCTCACCAACTCTTAAAATCAAGCCTTGATAGTGAGTAACTCCTTGTCTGCTATTTCATAACTGCATTTGGGTGGGGTGAGTTTATTGTGGAAAATACACACATGGATGAATCTTGCACTGGGTACCGCTCCTTGGGATAGTACTGCCCTGATGACTACATCAGAGGCATCAGTCTCAAGGACAATGGATTGGTCAGGGTGGACCAGCCCCAGGACAGATGAGAAAGCTATCGTCAGGCACTCAAAGGCCTGGTGGGCCTCCTGGGGCCAAAGAAACCTTGAACGTTTATAAAGGATGGCAGTTAAGGGCTGTAATCTTTGAGAAGTTCAGAATAAACCTCTGTAAAAGATGGCAAACCCCCATGGACCTTTGGATGTTTCAAATGCTCTGGGGTTCAGCCTAAAATCAAATTGAAGATATACATAGACTACAGAGGGTCCCTCTGTAGTCTATGTATTGACAGGATGAACCCCAAAAATTTGATGGATGATTGTGTGACAGACCCAGGCCAGTGGGGTACAGCAGTCTGGTAGAGGGCAAATATATTGGTCACTGGATGAGTAGTTTTCTGTTCCCTGAGTGACCAGATCAGGGGCTGCATTAGAGTAATCAGGAACCTGTTAGAACCAATTAAGGCAGACAGGCTGATTAGAACACCTGCAGCCAATCAAGGCAGGCTAATCAGGGCACCTGGGTTTAAAAAGGAGCTCACTCCAGTCAGGGATGGGGGAGCCAGAGGAGAGGATGTGTGTGAGAGGAGTTGGCAGCAAGAGGCACAAAGAGCTGAGAGTGAGAGGGTATGCTGCTGGAGGACTACAGAGTACAAGCATTATCAGACACCAGGAGGAAGATCCTGTGGTGAGGATAAAGAAGGTGTTTGGAGGAGGCCATGGGGAAGTAGCTCAGGGAGTTGTAGCTGTTATGCAGGTGTTACAGGAGGCACTATAGACAGCTGCAATTCACAGGGCCCTGGGCTGGAACCTGGAGTAGAGGGTGGGCCCAGTTTCCCCCCAAACCTCTCAACTCCTGATCAGACACAGGAGGAGTTGACCTAGACTGTGGGGAAGATCACTGAGGTGAGCAAATCTGCCAATAAGCGCAGGACACACCAAGGTAGAGGAGGAACTTTGTCACAATTGGTCAAATATTCACTTTTCCAGTTTTGCAGTAATGCATGCTGGCACAGCTATGTAAGAACTTCATGGATATAGTGGTCATGGCTTGCTTGACTATGAGAATAGATTAAGATATTGCTTAGATATGCCACTAAAAAACAGTCTAGGATATCTTGAAATATGTTGTTGATCGGGTGCTGGATGGCAGCAGGAGCACTAGTGAGCCCAAAAGATATTACCAAATATTCTAAGTGTCCATGCCTCATTCTAGAAGCTGTCAAACTAGATGCTCCTCTAAGGTCCAGTGTGGTGAACACTCAAGATGACCATACTAAGTTTAGGAGCTCTGGGATTAAAGGTAAAATGTATCGATTGCACAAAGTCTCAAAGAGCCATCAGTTTTTTCCCCACAAAAAATACAGGGGAACCTACAGGGTTAGCTAGGTTTTACTGGAGGTGCTCCCCTCATGCTGCTAGCTCTGGTTTGGACATAGAATTTATATGCCTGAATGGAACTGTGGCTCTAGGCTGAAGGTCAATGCAGCAAATCATAAACATGATGCAGGGGTAGCGAGTGTGTGTTCCATTTTTTGAAAACATCCTGGTCGTCTTTTGTACTTCACAGGAAGATGTGGTCCATCATGCAGGATTGATGTTTCCAGGTACAACAGGGTTGCCACCACATGGGGGAACATCTGGTTTGCTGAAAGGGAACCACCTGGCTTAGTTTTGAGGGTTTTGAGTTCTTGACTGAAAAGGCAATTCTCCTTAAAAAAAAACTTGACAGGAAGGCAATGATGTGTTGGGACCACAGAATATGGGGATCATGACAGATGAGCCAAGGTGCCCCTAAAAATCAGGGTAAAAGGAAGTAGGGGTAAACCATAGGACTTCCCCATGCTCCCCAGTTGCCACCTGCAGGATCCTCAATTGCAGGGAAATCTGTAGTAGTATAGATAGATAAGGAACACCTGGGTTAGCATAATCTCGGGGTTTCTTCCTGGTGGTACTCAGGCTCGAGTCCCCAACTGGGTGTGGGGTTAGTCTCTTCCCTGACATCAGCTTAGCAGTGTGTTTGACAGGACACGTTACCACATTCTCTGCTCCTCCATAACAGAAGTGGAGTTCTCTTGTCTTCTGTGCTGTCGTTCACTCAGTGACAGGCAGGTATGTTGGTATGGCTTGACCAAGGCTGAGCTCACTTGGGCCCTGAGGGCTGAGCTTTGAGTAAGGGTGAGAGGTAGGTGAGGTCCTCCTATGTTCCAGTTCAATTCATGCAGTCTGTTGTCTATCTGGATGCCCAAGTCCATGAACGCCTCTAAACTAGAGGGAGGGAGGGGGTCCACCTTGCCTGCTCATATTTTAGTTCTTCACAAAGGCCAAGCCAAATCCAATGGAGGAATGCAGCATTATTCCAGGAAGTGTCTATGGCCAAGCATCTGACCTAGGCAACATAGGAAGGGCTAACCCCTGGGTTCACCTAAGCTTTGGTAAGGCAGAATCTGCCATGCAGACTTTGTGAGGGTCACCAAAAATAATGGCAAAGGCTTATGAGAGTCCCAGTTGGTCAGTATTGGGTGATTCTGTTCAAAAAAGCGAGAGGCCCATAACAGGTCCTCCCCTGTGGGCAAGCTCAGTACTAGCCCCATCTTAACTTGATCTATGATGTACTCCTGGGGCTGAAACATAAACAGAAGTCTGCAATAGGTAACGAACCTGCAAAATTTATTGCAGATTTCACCCTCTCTCTCTAGCAAAGGAACTCTTGGGCTGGTCCTGCAAGTTGGTGTTATAAGAGAAGCCGCGTGGTTACCCACAGTCACACTGAGCACTGTAGCTTGCTCCTGTTAAGAACGTTTTCCTGCCTGCAGCTATCATACTTGGTCCCTCAGTTTCTGGCTGGAGGGTAGCCATCTGTTCTTGTGAACTCAGAGGCCTCTGGGCATGATAGCAGGGTTAGAGCCCCAGCAGTGTCCATACTCAGTCAAGGAGTTCAACAAGAAGTCCCAGAGGAGCCAAGGTTGGTCTGAGAAAGCTATCAGGGCCCATAACATGGGCTGTTTTACCTAGTGGTCACAGCCAGCAGTAGCACTGGGGTCACGGTCACGCCAAGGGACAAAGCCAGGATCAGCAACAGGAGTCAGGACAAGGAAACAGGAACAGGCAGGAGGCGTGATAGCAAGAACAAGGTCAGATAGGAGGAATAGGAGCAAGAGTAAAAGCAGCAAAGAATCCTGTGGCACCTTATAGACTAACAGACGTTTTGGAGCATGAGCTTTCGTGGGTGAATACCCACTTCCTCAGATGCATGTAATGGAAATATCCAGGGGCAGGTATATATATGTGAGCTAGCAAGCAAGCTAGAGATAACGAGGTCAGTTCAATCAGGGAGGATGAGGCCCTGTTCTAGCAGTTGAGGTGTGAAAACCAAGAGAGGAGAAACTGGTTCTGTAATTGGCAAGCCATTCACAGTCTTTGTTCAATCCTGAGCTGATGGTGTCAAATTTGCAGATGAACTGAAGCTCAGCAGTTTCTCTTTGAAGTCTGGTCCTGAAGTTTTTTTGCTGCAGGAGCAAGAGTGAGGCAAGGAGGCAGCGATTTGGTCTCAGAGTTCTGAGCAGCAACAGGCCTAGCAATTAGTTGCTCAAACAAGGGATGGGACAGGAACAGGAAATTTTATATCAGTGGTGTTTAATCAGCAGTCTGTTAGTCATCTGATCCCACTGAGTCATTGGGTGTAGCTTCTAGTGGTGGGGTACTAGCAGCAGTTCCCTTATCAGCCCTCACAGCTCAGTGGTACAGAAGATAAGGCTCCCATCAGCCCCGCAAGCCTGGATTCAAAACTCATGGCACCTAACAAATATACACTTTAAAATCAAGTTGGTTGGAGAATGGCACTGAACTTTTTCCATAATGTTCAAGCAATTAGATCAATCTTGAGCCTTGTCTTGACTACAAAATAAAAGATGTGTATTTAAATTAGCTAACCCCAGTTAATATTCAAATGAAGACAAGGCTGTAGTTTTCACATGAGTTAGAGGAACCTAACTCATGTGAAAACAGACAGACTGCCTTGTCTCCACTAGGATTTTAACTTGAGTTAGCTAAATTTGATATAAGAACACTCCCATCTGTGCCCCCATAAAGACAAAGCTTGAGTCTGCTGAGGTTTCTGGAAACTTCCAGTCCGCTACTTGACATAAATCATCACACTTGACATAAATCATTGCCCCAATATTGGTAACTTGCCATCTTCCCATCCCTGCAAAATGGTATAACTAGTTCCTTTTATCATTTGCTGAGAGTTACATAAATGTAGGGACTACAAAAACATTACCAAACTAAAGGCCTCAATGCACACTGTTTGGAGATCAAAAGCCATATCTACTCTACAATATATCGAACAGGCTGCTGACATTATCATCCTTTATAGGAAGTTGTGGCCTACAGGTCGCAGTATGCAAGGATCTATGCTGATCTGAGCATTGCAGCAAAGGATTCAGTCAATAGTCTCCCCAAATTTCAATAGGTTGTACTTATTAGGGTATGTCTACACTACCCGCCGGATCAGTGGGCAGCGATCGATCCAGCGGGGATCGATTTATGGGTCTAGTCTAGACGTGATAAATTGACTCCCTAGTGCTCTACCATCAACTGCTGTACTCCAGCGCTGCGAGAGGCGCAGGGAGAGTCGACTCACCGCGGTAAATTGATCTAAGTACATTGACTTCAGCTACATTATTCATATAGCTGAACTTGAGTAACTTAGATCAATCCCTCCATCCCTCCCTCCCTTCCACCCCTAGTGTAGATCAGGGCTTAGAGAGGAGGGCGGTCACAAGCTGCATTACTAGAACTGCACTGTGGATAGCTCTGCCTCAAATAAATGAGGGACTAAATGCTGAGGAGTTTGTTTTTTTTTTTAAATGCAATTTAAAACTTCATTTTTTTTTAAAGAAATCTGGTCCATTTGCTCTTCACTTGGCTATCCCAGCCTTTAGTAGCTTCTGAAACTAGTACAAAACGTGGCTGACAGCCATAGTAGTAATATAGCACCCTTTGAGTGTCTGAAGTGTAAAGTTCATTAGTTCTACCTTAAGGTCACTCTTTTAATCCAACAGACAACATTTTATTCACCCTATTATGCTGTTATCTTAGAAAGAAAACCAAAAAAAAACAAATCAAGGACGGCTTGGATACTTCTATGAGTGAGGAGGATCAGCTCTACAAATGCAAATCACAGTAATACTATTTAACAAGTTGCAAGAATGCACTAAAGCCATTTCTTGATTGTATCGTTAACCAAGTAAACTTAAATAGTACAGGTAAAATAAACTAACTGAAGAAAAACATTTAAATACAGGACAATTAGTGTTGACGAACTTATTAATTGAAGTTAGAATTCCCAACAGACCATATTAAATTGTTTGTAATCCAAGATATGCAAATAATTGAAAGTATTTTAGTTTCTGTTGTATTTGTTGACTGATTTTTGTAAATACATTTAACAAAAAATGTTGCTTGAACCTCACAATCTCTTAAATCATTAACGTTGATATGCCAAGAGAAAATTAATTTTTAAATTGCAGGGGCTTTGTCTTTATAATTGCATATGACACTTAATACAAATAAGTTCACTGTTGTAAATGTACTTGCTCTGATGCTGATCCTGCAGAGAGTTCAGCACATGCTTAACTTTGCACATTATAGTAGTCTGTCTCAAGCAACAAAACTATCCATAGTGCATAAACATAAGCACATGAATAACTTGCTGCGGGATTGTGGCCTTTGTGCCTATATTTGAGTGAGACATTGCCCTCTAGAGGCTATGATACTTACTACTAGTAGGAGCTCTCCTTTACCTCCAGTGCTAGAGCTTTGAGTTTGTGGGACTTTTTTAGTCAGCTTCACCAGGCTGAATGTGTGCAGTTGTGACAATGCTAAATTAGGGGTTATTTCAAAATCTGTCCCCTAATGTACTCAAAATTACTTACATTTACTTAAGGGCCTGATTCTACAATATCCAAGAACTACCAAGTCCTGCAGGATCTTCCAATTTACCATTAATTAATTAATATTTTCCCTATAGTTTGGGTGCTTGTGCAGGTATACCACTCTCACATTTCCTGCATTTAACTAAATGTGGTTTTTTTTTATTTTACTCACCTGCACGCTAAGATGAATCCATTTCCTCACAAGAATTCTCCCCAGCGTCATTACCTTTATTGGCGGCTGCAAACCATTTACTGTGTGATAATAAAACGTGGTCTCTTTTTCGGAGACTGTGAGTTTGAACACAGTCTGCCCATCAACAGCCTTTTCCATCACACACCTTTGGAAATAACCAAGAAAAACAACATAAGGTCAGAGGCATACAGACAGACACACTCAAGACAAGGTGCTATGCAGTAAAGTGATGCTAACCAGAATGTATTAAAATAAAATGTTAAAAATACAACCTGAGAGGATGCTCAGTGGCAGAGATGTCACAGGATATACTACGCATAAGGAAAAATCTGCCTGCTAAAACCCCCTATAACTTGAAAGGAGAATCTTTATTTGCAATTTATTCCCCACAGTCTCACTTCCTTTCTTCATGGATCTATGACAGAAAACATGGTAGCTGGCTATAGTCTCTAAAACTAATATTGAAACTTCTGGCTCATTAGTTTCTTTGCTGTACTTTTCCTACAAAGCTGCACAACACTGCATCCTGATAAGGCACTAAGCCTTTAGCGCACACTCTTTTAATTTTAATGAAGTGGATGTGTGTGTCAGAAGGACAATATTTTCCCACAGAACAGGTGCAGCACAGTCAGTCACCAGCAGTGCAAGATTCCCCCACATTGATCTGTAGATATGCCTCAACCCTCTCTAGAGAACCCTCAAGTTGCAAGAAGGTTGTTCAGTCAATCCTTAGATTTTCTGCTGAGATTAGCACCAAATGCAACGTGGGCACTGATGGACAAGGGACTCGACTAAGGCCACGCAAATTCATTTCACACATCTAGCTGTCCAAGTAGTTTTACCACATATCACCATGTTGTTGGAAGCTAAGCAGCAGACAATAGGCTACATAAGAGGCTTCAGACAGTAAGGTATTTTAGGCACTACTGAGTGAGCAATCCAAAGCTGAAAAGCTTTCCATTCCATTGTCAATCCATCAAGCCATTCATGCAGAATTCAACTCACTCATCCATGAACATGTACATGAAGAGCCAGATTCTGATCTCAGCTACACTGGAGTAAATCAGGAGTTAAATCAGTTTTACACTCATGTCTCCACAGACCTCACTGGAGCAAGAGAAATAAGAATTTGTTCCAATATACTTTATTTGCTACTAAACCTCATTCCTTTAAGTTGTCCACTCTCCCCCCTACACACAAAAGTATCAGAGCAGCTGGCTTATTGGTAAAGGTACCTTTGTCATTAACTGACTTGCATTTAAAACCACTAAGGGAAAAATAAATGGATTTTGACTGTTACTCTTTTTAGCCCCCAGGGATGTTGTCAATAAAATTTACTTGCCAAACACAGACTCGTATTTTCCAAGCTTACTAAAAACACATTTCTTAATATATTGTTGATTGGTCTTCTCACTGTTTTGTTTGCCTGTAAACATGCTAGTTTTGGTAGATAATAAATGTGAGGGAAGGCACAGTTAAGTAGCAAAATATTTAGGAACTGGATTTACCCAGTTTCTGGATAAACAATAGTTGGATAATCCAGGATTTGTTTATTTTACTTATCTAAAACAAACACCCCCCACATTTTTTTATCCCCACAGGTGTCATGACTATAAGAAGGGAAATGACCTTGATGTACTGAATTTTGAAAACTGGAAATTACAGATATGAATTGTGATCCACCCGTGAAAAAAAGAGGAAGAAAGTGAGATGTGTGTGAGGGAGAAATGATGTCAATAAAGGTGAACTAGGCATAACAGTATCAGTTCTGGTTATGAATGGTACTTTGCATTCCAGCCAGACCTGTAACAAGGAACAGACATTTTCTGTGACTGTTCCAACTTCCTGGTAAAACACATCCCCAGAGAGTTACTTCCGGACTGCGAAATTCTTAGAATGAACACCTCTCCGATATTCAAAAAGAAAATAGGATCCAGAATGTGTGTGGTATTGTGGGGGAGTGAGAAGGGAAGAGAGGACAGACCAGGAAAGGGTGGTGGGGGTGGGGGGCCACTGCTTTATTATCTAAAAGCAGAGAAATGCAAAGTTCTTAAAATTACAGATGCAATGGTAACACAAAGACAACTTTCTACATTATATGGAATCTTAGTGCTTCTCTTTTTTCTTTCAATTCTGTCTTCAGTTTCTCAAAATGCTAACTTAAAAGAGGGACCTATAAGTATAAATATAAAATATGCATGTTAACAAAACATGAAGATTGTAAACTTAGTAAAATACACATTCAGCCTTAATTCTGCATCTTTGTGTGCGTATTTGCCTTTCTATTATGGAGTCTTCCAGTCTCTCAACATTACATTCCTGGGTTCTATTCCTAGCTCTGGGAGCAGAGTGGGATCACGTGGTTAAAGCACATTCCAAACAGCACAGGCAAGCACACAGATTTGGTAGATTCATTCTGAAAGACAGTGTGGAAAAATGTATGAGACTTGGGTCTGTTATATTTGAGATCAGAGTTCTGTTCTAACACTGTCTGAAGTACTTGGGTAAATTTTCAGTTAAGCTAGTTGTAAAATGGGTGACTAATACTTTCCTGTCTCCTTAACTTTTGCAAGGCAGTTGTGTGAAGCCTTGGTCAGTTTGGCTTCCACTTCAGTGCACCTTCTGTTAGGGCAAATGGGGTTTGGAGCGTCTCTCTGTCCTATAAAGATTTTTTTCTGAGACACAGGCAGGGCCTACTACTGCTTTGAGCATGTAAGGAAAGGTTCACTACACACCCAGTATAACAAAATGCAAAAATGCAGCTCTGGTGATGTCGTCTTTTGTGTGGAGGACTACATGCCTGCTGAGTCAGATTTCAGAGCCTGTTTGTGCGGCACTAAGTGGTTGACTGGCCTTCTGTGTGACTAGGATGGTCCAATGTGTCTATCTGCACAATACTCCAAGCACTCCCTCTGTCTGATGATGTGCTGAGCTTTTGTTCCAAGATCACTCTGCTATACCACCAGTTTGTAATCAACCATGGTCTAGCAGCGTAACATGCATGTATATGTACTGAACATCTATTGCCAAAGTCACAGAAACTGCTGGTATCCAATACAAACATTGAACAGAAAAATTAAAATTAGGATTTTAAATTGTAAATTTCATGATATTCCACAACTGAAGGCACTAGGTATGCCCCTTGTGTAGTCATTTATGCTTCTTCAAAAATGAATGTAACATAAGGAGGAAGCCAACGAAGAACTAGACATAAGACCTTGCCTATGACTACTACTATCTAACAGAGGTCCTGGTTTGGCAAAGCACTTAAATACATGCTTAACTTTAAGCAGATGATTAATCACATGAATTTCCATGCAAGTAGTCTCATATCACAGAGTTACTTCAATGGGATTACTAATCTGTTTAAAATTAAGCAAATTCTTTACTATGAGGGCATTCTGTGCCAAAAAAAAAAAAATTCTCCACACATTTTAAAATTCTGCAAATTTTATTGTCAAATAAATGTGGAGGCTCCAGCATGGCACTAGAGAGCACAGGCCACTAGCTGCACAGAGGTGGGAGATCACTGTGCAGCTTCCCCCAGGACACCGTCTCAGCAGTGAGGCTGCACCCAACCCTCACACAGCGCAAGGACTGGGCCTCCCCGCAAAACACCCCAGAGTCCTGCCACTCTGTGCCAGGTACACCAGATGCAAGAAGGCAGGCTCAGCAAGGCAGGATCCAAGTGTGAAGGGGCTTAATGTGGTGGGTGTAGGTTCAGAGTGTTCTTTGCAGGGCAATCTGGGTGCAGGTGAATCAGTGGGGGATCTGGGTGCAATGATAATGGGACTCTGCAGGGGGGGTCCAGGTGAAGGTGGCTGGGGCTCAGTGGGACGATGTGGGGGGGATACAGTTCAGCAGGGGGGTTGGATGGTGGGGGACTCAGTGTGGGGGTCCAGATGCAGCTGGTTGGAGCTCAGTGAGGTGGGGATCCAGGTGCATGTGGCTCATTAGCGTGGTCCAGGTGCAGGAGGAGTGGGGCTTGTCAGGAAGGGCTTTAGGCTTGGTGGGAAGGTCTGGGTATGAGAGGGGTCTCCCCCGAGGAGCGATGGGCACAGGAAGCATGGGGAGGGAAGCAGTTTGCAGAGCTTCCTACAGCACGGGTAGAAATCAGGGGGTGGGTCTGACACAGCCCCAGATGCCAAGCAGCGGAAGAGGAAGTCCCGTCTTCCCCAGCTCAGGCAGAACTAGCAGCTGAGCCTAGCGCAGGATAGGAGCCACTAGCCAGGTCTTCCCCAGTCCCTCCCCCGCCCCACAATGATTTACCTGGGCACCCAAAACATACTGCTAGGGAGAGTTATATGAGCGCTCTTGTGGCTTCCCTTTGCTACCCCATGAGAAAGTCATTTTTCTGTGGGGAAGCAAAGAAATCTGTGGGGGACATAAATTCTGCACATGCACAGTGGTGCAGAATTCCTGCAGGAGTAATACTTGAGCACTTTTCTGCATCAGGACTACAATTATTCCTTGAGATCAAGTTGAAGGGACTTTACATTTGGTTCTGTCTGAAGGTTCTATTGTTATAACCATGTCATCTGTATGTATGTAGACTTTGCTTTGTTACAGAGAGGCACCCCAGGTTGGACTTAACATCTGTGGATGCTCAGGAGGCAGTGGTCTTTACAGGTACTGTATGTAATATACTGTCACGGTAGTTATAACCTATAACACCCTGCAACTGTATCACAGCTGAGTTTCTCCTTTAGCACAAGGGGTAAAGACCTGCACTTTTGTTGCTGTAGGTCTCAGGTTCAACCACTGATTTTGACCACAATATCAATACATGTATGTGGTCCCCTGCTTAAGGCAAGGGCTTAAATGTAATTACGCATTGCATCTTAACATGTTGTGTGCTTAAAACACCATACTCTGCGATGCTGTATGAAAATCACAAAGTGAAAATAACTAGAAACAAAAGAAAACAATATTCTAGTTTTTTTTGTCTAAGCTGAGTAAAGTCCAAAAATATAAACAATCGCTATCTATAATGGTACAGAGGAGCATATTAGATTTTAACATTCCACGGATATGAAAACATTTTATTTTTAATATATGTTCACCGTGAACATATTCTGCTTTATGCATACTATACTTTAAAGGTCACCTGCAAAGAGAAAAACTTTGGGGACTGAGCTTTTCTTTAAGATGTATAAAGGCAGCCTGAAAGGTTGGGGTTTTTTAAACAACCTGCTTGTGTTTTACATTAGATTCAGGTCCTCTCCAGGCTGAAAGACTGATAGGAGAACTAATATAATGATATCACGTTTGCCAGGAGAGTGAAATTTAAGCAATTGAAACAAGAAGCAATTTTTAGTCAGTTTTTAAAACTTTATTTTTTAACACTTATTCAAACTTCAATGACTAACATTTGGAATAAAATAAGCCTTTGTTAAAAGGTTTAGCACCTTTCAAATTCAATAAACATCCCTCAACCTTTCACCAACAGAATATGGTCCATGAAGAGAGATTATCTTATCCACCTTGTCTATCCCTAAACCTGGCAGAAATCATCCAACAAAACGGTGGCAGCAAGACTTTATACCCCTGATATTTCTACTTTTTTTAAAGCAGGGCAAGGGTGTTAATGTTAAGTCATTTTCATCCATCTTAAAAACAAAGCAAAAAAGGGCACAACCCAACCCTTTTTTTTTTAATTTACAAATCTTTAAAAAAGTTTATATAAATTAGGATCCAATACATTTAACTGAAAAAATGAATATGGGTTTGTATATAAATATCTCCATTGAAATTAATGGCATTACTCATGAGTAAACAACGCAAGAACAGACTTCATGTGCCTTAATATTTGAAGAGCATGAAGCCCCAATCTGAAATATAATTTTTTAAATGTCTTACAGTTTCCTACAATGCACCTTTGTTAAATGTTGAATAGCACAGTAATAGCAGCCTTGACTACCATGATTTTTCAGAGCACCATGAAAGTAAACACATGCAACACTACTTACATTACACCTTCTTGCTCAGGTTTCAGCCACACAGTTAATGTAAATGATGCTGCAAGCCTCTGAGAACGGGGAGTAGAAAAACAATCCTTATGATTACGAAAAATAAAACTTGGAGAGTCGATGGAGGAGCCTGGATGCAAATCATTCTTGTCTTCTGAGATACAAGTGCCAAGGCCTGTTGAGAAAAGTGCAGTGTAGGAAGCAGGTGAAGATCTATATGGACACTCCTGAATACAAAACCGCTGGGTACAGGATTGAATACTTTCAACAGCAATAGAACTGTGACAAAAAGTACTTCGGTCTGGCAATCCACATGTTGCTTGAGTTGGCACAACAGACACATTCTTGAAAGCTCCCACATTTTCTAGCTTGGGGAAATGTCCCTGTGAGCTAACCAATGATAAGAAGGCGTAATAAGCTAAGAGTAATGTTTCAACGGAATGAAATAGGAAGCCACCGCCCAAGGAAAGAACCAGGCAATTCATGTTTACAAAAAAGTCTCCTGCAGATAAAGAATCCCTAAATAAATATCATCATCCATCTCGGCAACACTGCTTTGAAGAAGCATGGTTCTAAAATGATGCAGAGTTTCATCTTTGGGAAACCAAGGCAGGTTTGCATTCTTGGAGGACACGGATGTTCTTCTGGCCAATGGCACAGACATGGGTGACTGCCAGCATCTGTAAACCAATACAAACAAACAATGTCCATGGGATGAATGCCACTTTCTCTTTTTAATTGACGATATCCTGTTGGAAATATTAGGGGCCATATTCTTCCTTCAACTTCAGGTCAGTGGGCCAACCAGCAGTCTTTGCTCAGACAAAATTCCCTTTAACTTCAGTCTTATTTAACATGTGGGGGTTTTGTTGGAGTAAAGAATATAGGATTAGGCCTAATGGAAGTTGCATATATATATATCTGATTGCAGAGTTTGGCCCGGTTCTATTACGGTAAAACACACAATTAATTCAAAAGTAATGAAAAAAATGCTAAATTATATAAAACCACAGTTTAGCTACCAAATATATGGATTTAAGAATTTTTTTTGTAAAACTTAAAACCTCAAACTTTACAACATGGGTTTTTGTTTTTAAATTATGTGCATGTCAGCTCTACAGTTCCATATTTAAGCTATACAGAATATCAACTATACAGTTCTATATTTAAAGTTCACAGAATGTTCAGCTGTACTATACCAAAAACTGTTCACCTGCACTTATGACACAAAATGCAACACATAAAAGATACATCCCAAGGTTGAATGAAAAATGATATAGTTTAAGTTTGCAAAAGCTCTTTGTGTCTTACCCCATTGTTCGTTTGACGCAGCTCCTTTTAGCTCTCAGTAAAGCTGATTAAAAAAACATATCACCATCTGTCCTGTGTAAACCTTTTACTAGAAAAAGTCTGCGCTGTTTACGGACACTATAGATATCTAATTTGGGTTATATATGGACAGCTAGCACTATTTAATTACAATTGATAAATAAGTTGAGTTACCGTTATTTATTGCATTTCAAAGAAGAGGATACTGCTCCCTCGGTTTGACAATTGGCTCATTGGTAGGAACGCTGGCTGCCGTTGCCTGGCAACACTATGCTAACCCCACTTACTCTTAGTAAACAGGCCTTGGCAGCAGGAACACTCAGACTTACAGGTAAGCACTTTATTAACTGGAGTCAGAGAGCAGTCAGCTCTTTAGCCTGGATACAAGAACCTAACTGCTCAGGCCTGCATCTAGTACTCCGTGCAGCGGGAGTCACCCAGATCCTAGACCCACACACAATTTTAAAGTAACAGTACACAACACACACACAAACTTATTTTTCCCCTTCGATTTTCACCTATCTCCCTTGTGATTTTAAAAAAAAACAGAAGATTGTCAAGCAATTTTCCAGTCACTCAAGTTTAAGGTATAAAATATTTAATACAGCAAGTGATGACAACTTGTTCCTCTTTGTGGGTTACAGAGGTTACAAGCATTTAAACTGCTGGAAAACAGACTTTACCATTGGTTTAGTGTAGAATCTTGATACTTGGACAGCATGCATCTGAACTTCCTGTAGGTTATGCTACATCTGGCATGTTCTCTGCTGTTTGGGTTTGGAGGGTCAGAGGTTCTGTATGCCCTGTGATGGTACTGCTGCCTGGCCAAGAATAGGTATTGTCATGCATCCCATACTTGTTTTATGAGCTCAGATGTTAAGTGAATTCCACAGATGAGGACAGAGGAATAGTTTCTCTGTTGGACCAGTTTAAAATATAGGCAGTTGTGTGAAAGCAGTTAGATTCACAGCATGAGAAGTGCAGAGGGAGCATTTACCAACTCAGAAAGGAGGTTCTTACCTAAGAAATTTGGTCAGTAAGACTGATAAAAGCATATGGTGACAAACTTTACTTGAATCTGAACTAATTTAAGTTAGACACCTGTAGAATTTTAACTATTTTCTTGTAATCATCTCTGACTTTTATGCTTCATTACTAATACTCACTTCAAATCGCTCTGTAGTAAATACATTTGTTTTATCTAATCCAGTGTGTTTAAACTGAAGTGTTTGGGAAACAATGTGAGGTGTCAAGTTGTGAGCATATTCTTTCTATTAAAGAAATAACAAACTTCATATACATTTTTACTGTGTAGGAGAGGGCTGGGCAGTACGTGATATACATTTTGGGGGAAAATCTAAGACTGGGAGTGCTTTGGGGTCACTTTGCAGTAAAACCAAAGCTAGTAAGAGCCAAGCTGGCTGGCTGCCACACAGACATAGTTGAGAGTGACTTGCATGCTACAGGCTGTTTGTGAGGAGTCTGGGCAGAGGCTATAGCAACAAAGAATTTTAAAGGACACCCCAAGTTAGAGGGCAGGGTGACACAGCTACTGATCAGTCTGTATTGCACCCTGGTGCATCACCTGCGCTAAATGCATTTATAACGATTCCTCAGTCATGACATCACTTCTGCATATATGATTTTATACACACACTAATAATTACCATGATTTGAAACTTTATTGGCAATTATAGAATTATTCTGTTTCCTTTTCTGCTGTAGGTGAAAAATTGCAAATGTTGGCAATTTAACTTGTCTATTTTTATATGACTACAATATCTTGTGTAAATTGAAGTCAAGAACCAGCTGAAATGGAACTGACCGATCATTTGTCCAGCTCAGTCTTTTGAATAAATTAAATTGACTCATGCTTAGAACGAAGCATGTCTGTCCATGTCATCATAAGACAGACATCTGTTACTATGCCAGTTTTGCAATGCATATGCCATTCCTCAGTACATCTCCCTCTCTGCATGGAAACTCTAGATACCCATGTTGACAGGGCACACAAGTGTGTCAGTTTTGGCATGAATCATTTGTCTGTATAGCTATAGCATGGCAGTGTTAAGATGCAACAAAGTCCATGAATACCATTCTCATGTTCTCATCCATGAGCCTATCATGAGGGAGTTGATCAGACATAGCTCTGGAGAGAGCAATTCCAATTAATCTTTCTCCACCCCATAGTTAAGAAACTGCAAGGTTATATCTTTGCAGTTGAAGTAACATGGGTTGCAACCTGGTTGATATTTTCCCCAGCAATTTAGTCAAAATAGTCTCAAGTGGCTTGTGACCTGACTGCACTTGGACCTCCACTCTGGCTCTGTACTGATGGAATTAGTTTTGCAGAAAACAAATGCCAACGATTCTCTGTCAAAACTCTTAATGCATATTTATCAGGTCCTTCATCCTACATGAAATGAGCTCCTAGACCACCACACTTGGATTACATCCACCTAAACTGTTATCTTTTTGCTAGGGTCATAAAATCCAAGTAGTGATGCTAGACAGTAGCCAAAGTGTTGTTTTCAATCACTGTAGCATGCGTGTGTGTTCTGGTGATAGCACTAGGATTGCCAAGCTACAGTCACTTTGCCCAGAATATTCAGGAATAGGTATTGTGCCATCTCAAGGTATTGTAACATCGCACACTGTGACATGCCCCAGGGTACAATCTGGTCTGTTGGATAGCTGTGTCCTCTCAGTTCTCTAACCTGATGTGCCTTTTACACTGTTTCACTCTCATATCAGACGCTTCTGGCCAGCTCTCTCAGCCTTCAGCATGTAAATTGCCCCCAACTAAATTGCAAGAGTGCTTCAGCCAGCCTGCCAGCCTTGAATTAAACTGCAGAGCAACACCAGCAGATGCCCAGTCCCAGATGACTTGTGCCCAGAAATGCACATCTTGTACTGCCTAGCTCTTACCTTCTAGATAAGACAGCCTATAGAAAGTTTGTCATTTCATTAACAGAAAATGATAGGCACAAACCCTATTATCTCCAATGCAGGCTCCCAAACATTTCAAACAATAGAACAAGTTTTTTAACTATAGAAAGTGATTACAAGTAATAGGCATAGAAGCCAGAATTGGTTACAAAGAAATAAGAGATAAAATGCAAACTAATACCCAACTTAACAAGCTAAGTCAACTTAGAACAAAAAAAGGTTTCTCATACCACATGCTTACAGCAGTCTGGCTGGATCTGTCAGCCAGGACCCCTCCCCCAGGTCAATGATGCTTCTTTTGTCTTTCAAACAAACATTGTTGATGTTGTGAGTAGAGGTGATGGAAGAGAGATGACTTCGGGCCCTGTTACTCATTCTTATATCTCCAGCTGAGGTTCAGGTTAAAGAAAGTCTGTTCCTTTGCCAAGATATAACTTTCACCCACACTCTTCTTCCTGCTTTAAAAAAAAAAGTCACCTCTTAACCAAGTGATAGCTCATTTGATTATGTTGACATCTGGCTGAGGTGTTGACTAGTCTTTTCTCTCTAGGAAACTGGTCTAAAGTTGTTTCCCCAGATTTGGAACATGCCTTAGTAAAGTCATACAGTAGAATCTTTTAACTGTACATACATTACCATGTACATTTTACCAGGACAATAATACTCAGTAGATTATGAATTTTAAAATGATACCACAAGGTATACTTTGTACACAATTTATCATAGTCTTGTAAAAAGGATGAACTATCACACATACATATCAGCAAGTAAAGTCTTGCAACCTGACCCAAACCCACCACTTGTAGTCAGGTTCCATAGTATGCAGGTCAGGTATGCAAGTGATTTGACATGTTTGTGTTGGGTTAGGCTTTAAAATTTGGCCGGAGCAGATTGGTGACAGGCACCGCGTCATGGCTACAGGAAGTAGTCATTTGTATATATGGGCCAGTAGCGAGCAGAGGTAGCTCCACCAGGGGTGGGAGGGCAGTGCTTGCACTAGCTGTTTCTCACCTTGACATAGCCCATCTCAACTGCCAGCACCCTACACCAGGCACCATTTGCCCCATGTCCTGCCCACCCACCCACTGTGGAATACTTCATGGTGCCCACACAGACATGGTTGCCCTTACTGTAACACTTCAGCAAATCCAAGGTGATGGTGATTGGGGACCTTTTCAGTTGTGTACCAGACCCACTGCCCGTCAGATCTGCATCCCCACCAGTGCTGTTGCCATGCCCCGGAACCAGAACTTGCAAAGGACTCCTCATAGGTCAGCAGTACAGATTATTCAGTGAGAGTCAGCACTGACCATCTGAATAATTTGACATGAGAAACATAAAAGATAAGCCACCTGAACTAGGGTAAGAAGATGAGAAGATTAAGAAAAGGGAAGAACAACAAGAAACCCAACAATGTTCAGATTAAAAAAAAAAAAAAGCCTCCTTGCCTGACAGGGACCAATTTACAGCCAGGGGCAAGTATCTGTGATACAAAGAGAAGCATGGATGAAAGGGCTGTGGAGAGGTGCGTTTTTTCTGTTTTTGTTTTTGGGGGAGGGGGCGGTTTTCTAATGAGCACCAGAATTAAGCCCAGCAGAGAGGAACATTCTGTAGAGATTCCAAAACCAAGACATTAATTCATGTTTTCAAGCGTTAATTTTAAAAGGTTCAAAGCCTGCAAAATCTGGGGGGAGGGAACCCAGATATTTCAGTGAACAACATGTGCTCCAAGGTGCCATATTCTCTTACCTTTGTTGGCTTCTCATACAATCAATTACAACTATTAAAAAAAAAAAAGGGGAGGGGGGAGATGGCCTTGCAGATAAAGCATGAGACTAAGGAGTCTGGATATCAGACTTGGATTCCTAACCTTACCACAGTGTTGAGCAGGTTATTGAAGGGCAGATTTTCAAAAGTGACCTCTAATGATGGGCATCTCAATTTTTGGGGAGCACAACCTTAGAAGTGAACACTCTAGGTGAATTCAATTACACTGGCCCTAAAAGTGCTTGAGGTGGGCATCCAAAAGTTTAAGAACCAAAACAAACCTTATCTTCAATGTGTAGTTATCTCATTTAATAATAATATTTATTCACTTCACCTTAGTGTTGTGAGCTTATTTAATAAATATACAAACATGCTTTCAGATCCTGGCTACAATCTCCTGTGGAAGTGCATATATATTTTGAAATATATTTCTGCAAGATGGTTATCTCCATTTTACAGAAGGAGAAACTGAGGTTGTTTTTCAAGTGACCAATTTTGAATGCTTCAGCTTGCATATTTACAGTTGCATGCTGAAGATGAAGCCATCACTATTTACAGTTGTGGTTTCAAAAAATTAGATCACTTTTGAAAATTGGGCCCTGAGTGGTTTGTGCAAAGCTTCACAGGAAATCTGTGGCACACTCCAGAATCCAACCCTGACAGTTTAACTTCTTATTTTAAAGTGGTGTGATTAGATATGCCTAGAATTGTCTGCCTGATACTCTTCATTATTAAGACCCTTACCAACTTTGCCAAATGTTAACCATTTGAGTTGAAAGTTGTCCATGTCGATTATCTGCCTCAGACAAAAAAATCTGTAACAATTTCAGCTACAAAAGGTTCAGCCATTTCAAAAGGATATGCAAAACAATTTAATTTTCCCCTATTAAAAAAAATTCTCAAGACCGTCTCACTGAGAAGCTATAGCACATCAGTGCTTTGGAGCAGGGACTTGCAATCTAGCAGAATGCAGAGGGAGAGTCAATCTTAACTAAGATAAGTAAGTCCAAAGCAGACTGCGAAGAGTTATAAAGGGATCTCAAAGAACTGGGTGACTGGGCAACAAAATGGCAGATGAAATTCAATGCTGATAAATACAAAGTAATGCACACTGGAAAACATTATCCCAACTATACATATACAATGATGAGTTCTAAATTAGCTGTTACCACTCAAGGAAGATCTTGGAGTCTATTGTGGATAGTTCTCTGAAAACATACACAATGTAAAGCAGCAGGCAAAAAAGCTAACTATGTTGGGACTAATTAAGAAAGGGATAGACAGACAGAAAATATATCATAGTGATAGCTATATCAATCAGAAATGTGGGCGAACCATGAATACTGCATGCTGATGTGGTTGCCTCATCTCAAAGAGATATATACTGGAATTGGAAAAGCTACAGAAAAGGGCAACGAAAATTATTAGGGGTATGGAAAAGCTTCCATATGAGGAGAGATTAATAAGACCAGGACTTTTCAGCCTGGAAAAGAGATGACTAAGGGAGGATATGATTGCGGTCTATAAAATCATAACTGGTGTGGAGAAAGTAAATTCACTCTCTTTCTCATAACACAAGAACTAAGGGTCACCAAATGAAATTAATAGGCAGCAGGTTTAAAACAAACAAAAGGAAGTATTTTTTCACACAATACACAGTCAACCTATGGATCTCTGCCAGCATAGGCGCTGACTCCATGGGTGCTCTGGGGCTGAAACACCCTCAGAAAAAAATTGGTGAGTGCTCAGCACCCACCGGCAGCTCTCCGCCCCACCTCCCTGCTCCAGCTTACCTCCACCTCTGCCTCCTCCACGAGCGCGCTGCCACGTCCTGCTTCTTCCCCCTCCCTCCCAGCGCTTGCGCCATGGAACAGCTGATTTGCGGATCAGGGAGAGAGGGGGAAGGAGGAGGAATGTGGCACACAGGGAGAAGAGGCAGGGCCGGGATTTGGGAGAAGAGATCCAATAGGGGCAGGGAGGGGGCAGAATTAGAGCAAGGACTTTGGGGTTGGGGTTGGAATGGGAGGTGGGACAAGGGTGGAGTTGGGGTAGGGAAAGGGGCAGGGGAGCGCAGGCACCCACCAGTGCTGGAGAAAGTTGGCACCTATGTCCGCCAGAGGATGTTGTGAAGGCCAAGACTATAACAGGGTGCAAAAAAAACCACCAAAACAGAGATGTTCATAGCAGATAGATCCATCAATGGCTATTAGCCAATATGGGCAGGGATGGTGTCCCTAAGCCTTTGTTTGCCGAAGGCTGGGAGTAGGCAGCATGGGATGGATCACTTGGTGATTGCCTGTTCTGTTCATTCCCTCTGTGGCACCTGGCATTGGCTACTGTCAAAAGACAGGATACTGGGCAAGATGGACCTTTGGTCCGACCCAGTATGGCAGTTCTTATGTTGGGTCTGAGAGGTTCTTTTCGCCATCTCTCTGAAGGTCTGCCCAAATTATGAGCATATGAAAAAAAAAATCTTAATTTGCATATGCTCTGGCTAAATTAAGGTTTTTATGCAGGACAACCTTTGCATCTCCTAACTTTTGAATGTTTATCTTTGCAACCTTAATGTTCTTTTAATGTCTTTTGTGTGTGTATACATGAAAACTAGAATCATACACAAATGATTCTACCAAAGTGTACTGGCACATGTGGATATTATACACATACACCCCTGGATATCTGTGTGCAGTTCCTATTTTGAAGAATGTAATACAGTTTTGCAGAATTCCTTCTCATTCAGAGAGCAACATAAATTTTTCTGTAATCAATTTCCCCACAGAACTAGCACATTCATTTACATCTGGCATCAATCCCTTTTAAGCATTACAATAATTAATGCTGAGCAAATAATTCATAACAATTGATTAATCAATTTTGCCTTGTTTTCTGTTTACTCAAAGTGCAAAATTTTCAGCACATTATTCAAAATATTTTTGTAACTTTAATATACTTACACAACTTGTATTCAATACCAAACTTTCTTTGTGCAGCATTTGCTAAGTTTCTGCTTACATAGGTCCCTGCCATAAAGAAATAGGGTGACCAGACAGCAAGTGTGAAAACTCAGGACAGGGGGTGGAGGGGTAATAGGAGCCTATATAAGAAAGAGACCCCAAAAATCAGGACATCTGGTCACCCTATATGTAAACTAGCCAATATCTCATGAATTTCAAAGATTAGACTCAACTGCACAATTCAAGATTCACATGCAACAAGCATTCTAGTTTAAGTTTATTTGAGTATTGATTCTATACAAGTTCCCCCAGAATATTTTCAGAAAGTGAAGAAAGGTCCATTTACATCATCAAGTTGATATTTTGAATTCAACTGACTTGCAGATTTTTTTAAAAAATATTCTTTCAACCCTAATAAAAAACTACAATGCAAGTATATTTTAATAGCTAGAGGGGAGTTAGATCCTGACATCTCAGGAATAATTAACAACTTATCTTTTAGGGGAGGAAATTCTGAGTAAGCCAGGGAGATAAATACTACAGTAAAAAATTCTGAAAGAGCAGGAGGAGGCAGCAAGTATTTTATAGAGCTGTTAAGAGCCTTTTAACAGCTTTAGAAGTACTTTACATCACAGTCGCTTTTAGCACCAAAAACTTCCTTTGCTACTGGAGGGGCAGGACTGAAATGGTCTTTCAGGCAAGGAGCTATAACAGAAAATTTTCACTTGAAATAGTACTGAGCCAGTCTGTCTATTCCCATATAAAAAAAGACAGTGGAAAGGACTTGAGAGGACTTCCTTGCTGAGATATCCCCTTATATTTCCATTGGAGAATGAGTTTGGTGTTGTCTTTCTGCAAGAGGAAAAGTTAATCAATTACCTGAAAGGCCAAGGCCATTTGTATAGGAAGCTTGTATAGCTGAAACAACCCCGGCCACAGTGACCGCTTCCCTCCCCAGCTACTCTTCAGCAGCATGGCCCCAGGGATTTCTCCCCCACTTTCTTTATCTCTCTCTCCTGTCAATAGTTCTGGTTACAGCTCCCATCTTCACTCTTGTTCTTCCTCCTGCCCCGACCCATTGCTCAATCTTTTTTCCACCATCTATATTGTTCTTATAGCGCTATCAGTCCTCTACCATCCACTCATCTCTTTCCCCAGGCCCATAAGCCTCTCCAAGCATTCCTCTGCCCTAATCTAACCTTTTCCCCTTCTCCTAACTACATTTTCTGCCTTCTCAAACCAGCCAATTATCTTTCCCCCAATCCATTTTATTCTCTCCCACTCAGCTCCCCACAAACCCCATGTCCCCCTTACAACCTCTTCTCCTCCATCAATCCATCCTCCAGCAGCCAGAATTCCACAATGTATCTCCTATGTAACCCTATAAATCAACTCTCTATTCCCCCCAAATCAACTCTATTCCCCCTAATCAACCGATTATCTCCCCGCTCCCCAGGCTCTCAATCTTCTTCTCAGTTAAATCTTTCATCTCAAATCCATATCTGCCCCACACCACAGCTCAGTACCTCTTATATAACCACTCCCAGCAGATGTTTCCTTGGCTATCTCTGTGCCTGACCCACCCTCTTCCAGTAAAATTGATCCCGTGTCCCCCTCCAACTTACCAACAAGCTTCTTTTCACTCTGGGTCTCAGCAGCTAAATCCCTGCTGCCCATAGCTGGGCTCTGTGATTATGGTGGGGGAAGGGAGGGGAGAACAGGCCGGCATGATAGGTATTCCCCTGGCTGGACCCATCTGCAGCCAATGGAGCACTAATCCTGCTCCTTCCAACCATTCTCTGCACAGCAGCAGAGTAGCCAGAGCAGTACCCTCTCCCCAGACAAGTGAGACAACAGACAGCCATCAGAAATGTCGTTGAGGCAGCTGCAGCTCAGCACACTCACTGCTCGCACACAGGAAGCTGTTGCTGAGCTCTCAGAGCTGTAGGGGAGGAGGCCCTCCACAGAGCAAGAGGCCTGGGCTCACCAAGTCATTATGATGCTTAACACACATGCACTTCTGCATGTAAGAGTTGCTCTGTTTTCAGAAGGCCAAATGATAGAATCCTTATTCAATCCTGTCAATCTAACCATCATGGGATACACTCACCACTAGGGGCACTTCCCTGTGGCCGCATCCAGGGATTAGCTCCACTCTGCTCCAGCACCACTTTTCTTGCCCCATGATCTCTGTCTCTGAGATTCAGCCCTCCATCCAGGTGACTGTACAGTCTTTTCCTTCCAGCGTTTGACAATTCCACTGGATCAGCGGCTTACCAGCCATTCCAGTCGGCCTTCTAATCCAAGGGTAGGTCCAGTGCCACTTTCCCAGCAGCTGGTAAGGGACCCCAAACTTGCCCACTACTCCAGGTTCCAGTCCAGGAGCCCTATATTTGGCAACTGTGCAGGCCACTTTCCCTCAGACCCTGTTGCTCTCTCCCTAGACTCCTTCCTACAGCTTCTACCCCTCTCCCCAGCCTGTTCCAGTTTAACTCCCTCCTCTCAGCTGCAGACTACTGAACTTCATAGCTTCAAACACCTCCCCATTCCCAGGGAGGGACTATAACCCATTTCTCTATAGTTCCTTTCTATTGCTAACTTACTGGCTTTGAACATGCTCCTCCACAGCTGGGGCTCCATTTTCAATCAGACCTTCAATCCCTGGCTCTCTTCTAGATGCAGCCTATCAGGTTAATTATCCTAATTTAACCTGCTCTGCCTTGTTTGGGGTAGACACCCCATCACACTAACTCTCCATGAAGTCAGTTAAAGGTTTGAGTAAAGTGTATTAATTTGGAAAACAGAGCATGACTTCAGGATTTTGCAATAAATTACTAAGTAGATATAACAGGGGTAGGCAACCTATGGCATGTGTGCTGAAGGCAGCACTCGAGCTGATTTTCAGTGGCACTCACACTGCATGGGTCCTGGCCACCAGTCCAGGAGACTCTGTATTTTAATTTAAATGAAGCTTCTTAAACATTTTTAAAATGTTATTTACTTTACATACAACAATAGTTTAGTTATATATTATAGACTTATAGAAGGAGACCTTCTAAAAATGTTAAAATGTATTACTGGCACACAAAACCTTAAATTACAGTGAATAAATGAAGACTCAGCACACCACTGCTGAAAGGTTGCCAACCCCTGAGATATAATCATCGCGTAAATTTTCAAGAGGGCTGAGGCCTGGGCTTCTCACTGAGGGGTGCAGTCAGCTATTTAGCCACTCAAGTACTCAATTTTAGGTTCACAAACCCAGCTGCAGATGCAAACCTGGTGGCTGCTCTTCTGAAAGTGTACCTCTATGTCCGGGTTGCATTCTTAGAAAAAGCCAGCCTTGACAGCAGTAGGTTAATTTTGCCCAAAAAAGGTGGCTATGGGAGAGGTAGAACACTTCGTCAAAACGCCACAAGCTCACCTGAAGAGCCCAACACCTCCTGTCCTCCCACCCTCATAGTGCTCCAAAACTATCCCACTCTCCCCTCCTCCCAAGTGTTCAGTTTTTATCCCTTTTCCTGCAAATCCCTCCCTCTATGCCCCCCCCATTAGCCCTCACTCACCAAACACCCCCTCAGCTACTCCATCCTGTGAAGCACTGCACTTCACCTATCCTCAATCATCCTGCCCTGCCCTGAGTTTGTCAGCAGACCCACCCCCATCCTCCCAGCTCCCCCATTCTCACCTCCTCTCCCCTACTCAGTCCTCCTTCCCCTCCAAGTACCAACCTGGGGCCTCTCCCAATCACAGCTCCCTTTTCCAAGGGTCCTCCCCAACCCCTATTCCCTACCTCCCCTTCCCCAGTGCCCTCTTGCCCTCTCCCATGGGGCCTCAACCCTCCGGTCTCCTTCTGGTACCTGTTCCAAAAAGGGGGGATGCTGCAGAGCTTAAAGGTGCAGCACCCAGGGGCAGCTGAGGAAGCAAACCTGTAGGCAGGGGCTGAGTGAGTCTCTCATTGCACTCTCCTGCCTGCTCAGCAGAGACTCAGAGCATCTCCTATTGGCAGGAGGCTACCATGCAGTTGTTTGCCAGTAGCAGGGGCTGAGCACTGCTACCCTTTGCTCCCACTATTTTCCCTCCTCAGACAGAAATCTTTACAATTGCACCCATGCCTAGCACAGTGTTTAACTATATTACCTTTTCCTCAGTCAAAAGTTAGCTCTTTGAATCATCCCAAATGAACTGGGTTTTGCCATGTCCTAGCCTTTGGCAGAGCAGGCTGGGTTAGTTGACTCAAGTTCTCTCTTCTTTGTTAGGTGTGGAGTAAGGGATTTCCTGACTACAACACATTTTTCTCTCCTGAATTCCCCAGTTCCACTGTGTGCCATTTTTAACAAAGCAAAACAGATGCCAGCAGAGTGCCTTGGGGAACCACTTTGGCTTTCTTCAAACTGGTGTTTATTCTGTGCTCTTACTACTACCTTTCTCCCATGGCCCTTTACAAAGTGCATTCCACTAAAAGAGACAGTAATCTCCCTGAAGCTATGGCGTTAACCAGGTTATGCTTCCACCTGAAAATGAAACATTAACATAATTCATCTTTTTACCTTTGAGCAGTTTATTCTTCCCAGTTATTTTCCAGGGGTATTACATCTGCCATAACTATATGCACATTTCTGCATGGTCATCTTGTGCACTAATTTTATACTTCAAGTTGTTCGAGTCCCTTTCAGGAATACATTTTTCAGCAGAATTTTCTTTAAATGGAAGACAGGGAGTCTGGACCAGTTTGGAAATGATAAATCAACAGCCTTCCAAATGAGAAACTTTAGTGTTAGATTAAGGGAAGTAGCATGATAAGCAAAGGGAGTACAAAACATTGTCAAAAGACCAAAATTCTAATCATAGCTCTGACAATGGTTGTTTTGTAGCCTTGCACAAGTCACTCAATGAGGTTTACTAATTTGCAATTTGAGAACAATGATACCCACTTTGAAAAGCACAGAGAAAAAGCAAAATATGGAAGGGCTATGTATTTTAAGGTTCTGGTTGTAAGCTCTCTGATAGTAATCCAGGCACTTTTTCTTTTTAAATGTTCAAAACAGTTTGGTTAACTTAAAAATAATCCTTGTTTCAGATGGCAGCAGAAAATGAGCTCATAAAGTATGTTTGTTTTACTACTATGCTCTCATTTTTAATAAAACTTGTTAAAGAAGAATATGGTTGTGGAGGTTGCCTCAAAGAGATGAGCATCAGACTAAGAAAAGTTGCTGAAGGATAATGGGTTTCTGGAGTCTAGCCCAAATAGTCATGGTCTTGGTAAGACAAAACTTGGACGGAGATGTACTCAGTGTATTGCAAAGGCTGCCTGCCACAGCCCTAAACACCAGGGAGGAGACACTATTTGGCAGGGGTGCAGGGGATATTATCCCAGTGTAAATCCATTCCTTCTCTGACACCTTAAGCCAGTCACACAAACCTCTTTATATCTTAGTTTCCCCCATCTGTAAATCTGGGACAAAAATGCATATATACCAATACCTCCTTTATCAAGAGTGTTGCAAGTACTACTCAGTAATATTTGTATAGTACCTTAAAGTTATTTGTGGGATATAAATGCTAAGTGTAATTATAAAAAAGCATGATCTAATGAATTTCAGCCCAGTTTTTATACGAAAGTTGTTTAGATAAGCATCCAAACAAATATTTGAATTCTTATCCAACACAGACCTCAGACATTTGAGATTTGCCTAAAGTTAGTCACTATAGTAGGTTTTTTTAAAAAAAAACAACACGTTTTGTAGAATGACTAGTACTGTGTTTCCATTGCCATGAGTTACTTGATAATCTTAAAAATTTAACCAGAATTTATTTATACATTGCTAAATGTATTGCAGAAGTTCAAGATTCACTGAAACACTTGTAAGAGGTCCATTATAAAATTAAACCACTTTATTTATATCCCTTCAAATCAGTTTATACATAACAAAAAACAACCCACACCAATTCTAAACATTTTACTGGACAAGATGTGACATTTTCCTGTTTTATATTATAAAAAAATGCAAACAGAAAATGCCATGTAACTTAGGTGATCAGTTGCACACCTGCAAATAATGAAGAGTGAATAATCAAAAACATGGGCCCATTCTTACAGCATCTATGCGAGAACACCTGTGCCATCATGAAGCCATTTTTGTTACCATTTTAAACAATTAATTTTTTTTTTCATTTTGAAGTTGAGTCAGATATCTGGATAGCTATCCATTGCTTCTAGAGCTAATACAATTAGCAAAGCTTTAAAAAAAAGTTTCATACGTATGGCTGCATATTTAAAGAAAAACAATTATATTGACTACAGTGGTCCTTCTCAAGACAGCAACTATACGCAACTGAAGTTGGAGATAAATCTGTTACTAAGAATGAAAAATTACAGGTCAAATTCATCCCTGGTTTAACTTCATTAAAACCAGTGGATTTTCCATGAACAGAGTTTGATTTGTAAAAATTAATTATTCAAACATGTTCAACAGATATTTTCTGCCAACACATTTCAGCGTATGGGTTGTTCATAAACTATGTGCTTCAGCTGTGGCCCTAATTCTGTAAGCTATTTTCATACAGGTGCCCTGCATTTCCATTGAGTTACACTGACTTTCCCAGAGCTTAATGATGGCACAGGTGATCACATAGCTACTGCAAGAATGGACCCATGTCTTTGATTATTCACTCTTCATTATCTGTAAGTGTGTAACGTTGGGGGATTGGTCCTGCTTTGAGCAGGCAGTTGGACTAGATGATCACCTGAGGTCCCTTCCAACCCTGATATTCTATGAAATGGTCACCTAAGTTACATGGCATTTTTGGTTTTCTGCTTGGATGACTTATTTAAAAAAAAAAAAAACAACCCAAGATGGCCATACAAACCTTTCCATTGGGAACTTTCATACAAACATATCTGCATGGGTGTTCTTGAGACTTTCAACTTTTTCCTGAAGATTAATAATAATGAAGCAGGGAGATATGAAACCCTGCAATTCTCCTGAGAAGAGTGTAACAATTGTGCTAAATTGTAGCAAGTTTTTTGCTGTGGTCACCCGCTCAGAGGAGATTATGCTGAGACCACCTAGCTTTTAGGTACTAAATTCTAGGTGTGAAATCCAGGTTTCTGGAAAGAGAAGGCCACATTCACCCAGGGATGGCTTTAGGAAGTGCAGGGCCCAATTTGAACAGTTTCGACGGGGCCTTGGCAGGGATGACTAAAAAAAATAAAAAAAACACATATAAAAAAAGACAACACATGGGGCTTGTACTCACCAGGCAGTGCTCCAAGTCTTTGGCGGCACTTCGGCGGAGGGTCCTTCACTCGCTCCAGGTCTTCGGCAGCACTGAAGGACCCACCGCCGAAGTGCCACCAAAGACCCAGAGCAAGCGAAGGACTCGCCGCTGAAGTCCTAAAATGAGCGAAGGACCCGCCATTAAAGTGCTGCCGAAGACCCAGAGCGCCGCCAGTTGAGTAAAAATTAAAAAGGCGCCTCTAGCCAGGGAAGGGATTCTCACCAGGCGTGGGCCCTCTTAGGTGAGGGTCTCGATTTGGGGGAATTGGTGGAATAGGCCTAAAGCCGGCCCTGCATTCACTTACTGTACAGGTAGCCTCCACCTCATTCATGTTGAGATATACATGTTAACAAGTTATGACTAGGTGTAAAAGATGGAAGTTATTTAAGTTATATAATAATTTTTTGTTCAATAAAGGGTCAGACTGTCTACTAGAAAAAACATTTTTAGAAGGGAAAAAGTTAATTTCTAACAAACACTGGTTTGTTGTTGAAGATACCGTACAATATAGTTTACCACCTGGGTATCCTAAATTTGATCCTTGTTTCTTCATAATTCAATATGAGCAATATGTTTAGTCCTGCAGCTCTTGCATTATCAGTCCCATTGAAATCAATTGGAGTACTCACTTTTATAAGGGCTGAAGACACAAGGCCTTACATTATGAAATATTGTCAAGATTGCTATTGTAGTATCTACAGAAGTGCCTGCTGAGATTTCATGATTCAGAAAGGTATGGCTCAGCTTAGAACCGCAGCAATACAATAACTGGGAGGGGGACACCTGAAAGTGACCTGCTCTTTTCAGGTGTGCTTAGAGCCAGTTCACACTAGTAGGTAAAGATCATACCCTGTATGACCCAAACCAAGACAGGTTAAACTACCCACACAAGCTTCCAGCATAAAAACTGGTTCTAATTGTTAGATTGACACAACGTTTGGAGTCACAAAGGAAAATTATATGTACAGTCAGGGTGACTATTATGCTGTCCAGAATGATTCAAGACTGTGAGACCCAACCTCAGGGCAAACTAAAAAAAAAAAAAAAAAAAAAAAAAAAAAAAGTGCAGGGCAAACACTCCAAACTAGTGGTATGTTCTATAATTTGATTTCATCAGTCCAGTAACAATTGTGAACTCCTGAAGCACTATATCAAGTCTTATTATGGAGTCACAGGTAGTCCCCTTGGGTACTCGTCTATCTTGCTACCCAGGACTTAGGGATAAATGGTCATTGATATCAAAGATCACAAAATATTTAGGTCCCTCCCACTCTCAAGGCACTACTCACTCACCCCACATCAATTTGTATCTTAGATCTCACAGCAAAAACTGTGCTTAGGGTATAGTAATTAAGATTTATTAACTAGGGGGAAAAGTCATATAATTGTAGGACTCAAGAGGTCTTCTAGTTCAGTCCCCTGCACTCAAGGCAGGACAAAGTATGATCTAGACCATCCCTGACAGGTGTCTAACCTGCTCTTAAAAATCCCCAATGATGGAAATTCCACAACCTCGCTAAGCAATTTATTCCAGTGCATAGCCATCCTAACAGTTAGGAAGTTTTTCCTAATGTCCAACCTAAACCTCCCTGGCTGCAATTTAAGCCCATTGCTTCTTGTCCTACCCTCAAGGTTAAGAATAAAAGCACACGACACCACCTGTCTCCTCCTCCTCCTCACATCCTTTTATGTACTTGAAAACTTATGTCCCCTCTCAGTCTTCTCTTCTCCAGATTAAACAACTCCAATTTTTTTTTTAAATCTTCCTTCATAGGTCATGTTTTCTAGACCTTTAATATTTTTTGTTGCTCTTATCTGGACTTTCTCCAAATCTTTCTAAAATGTAGTGCCCAGAGGTGGACACCATAGTCCAGTTGAGGCCTAATCAGTGTTGAGTAGAGCAGAAGAATTACTTTGGGTCTTGCCTGCAAGACAGCTGCTCTTACATCCCAGAATAATGTTTGCTTTTTTTGCAATAGTATTACACTGTTGACTCATATTTAACTTGTGAGCCACTATGACGCTCGGTCCCTTTTTGCAATACTCCTTCCTAGGAAGTCACTTCCCATTTTGTATGTGTGCAACTGATTGTTCCTTCCTAAGTGGAGCACTTACTTCAGACTGTTTCTCCAAATCATTTTGAATTTTAATCCTATCATCCAAAACACTTGCAGACACACCCCACCGCCTCCCCCATCTTGATATCATCCACAAACTTTAGAAGTGTACTCTGTGCCATTGTCTAAATCATTGATTAAGATATTGAATAGAAGTGGACCCAGAACTGATCCCTGTGGAACCCCACTCTATATGCCCTTCCAGTTTGACTGTGAACCACTGCTTACGCTCTGGGAATGATTTTCCAGCCAGTTAGCCACCCACCTTACACTACAACCTAGATGGAGCTATTTCCCTAGTTTGTTTATGAGAAGGTCATGCGAGAGTTGGTATCAAAAGCCTTATTAAAGTCAGGATACAACATCCCTCCCCCCTAATCAACAAGGCATGTTATCCTGTCAAAGAAAGCAATTAGGTTGGTTCAACAGGATTTGTTCTTGGCAAATCCATGCTAACTGTTATGTATCACCTTATCTTCTAGGTGTTTGTTTGCAAATTAATTGCTTAAGTATTTTCTTCATTTTCTTTCCAGGTACTGAAGTTAGGACAACTGATCTGTAATTCCCCACTTTGTCCTTATTCCCATTTTTATACATGGGCATTATATTTGCCCTTTTTAAGTCTTCTGGAATCTCTCCCATGACTTTTTGAAGATAATCACTAATGGCTCAGATCTCCTCAGTCAGCTCCTTGAGTATTCTCAGATGTATTTCATCATGAAAACATCTACATTGTCTAAATAATTTTTAATTTGTTCTTTACCTATTTTCACTTCTGATCCCACCTCATTTTCAATGGGGTTCATTAAGTTAAATGTCCAATTGCTACTAAACTTTTTGATGAGAAAAAAAAAGTCATTCAGTTCTTCTTCCATTTCCACATTTTCTGTTATTTTTCTCTCACACACACACCCCCGCCTCCATTGAGTAACAGGCCTACTCTGTCATTGGTCTTCCTCATGCTTCTAATGTATTGGTAAAACATTTTCTTGTTACCATTTATGTCTGTAGCTCATTTAATCTCATTTTGTCCCTACATACTTGTGTAATTTGTTTATGTTTATCCTTTGTAACTTGATCTAGTTTCCACTTTTTGTTGGATTTTTTCTGGAGTTTCAGATCATTGAAGATTTCCTGATTAAGGCAGGGTGGTCTCTTGCCATACTTCCGATCTTTCATGTGCAGGGGGATGTTTGCTCTTCTCCCCTTAATAATGTCTCTTAAAACTGCCAACTCTCATAAACTCTTCCCCCCCTCTTAGACTTGCTTCCCTGAGTTTGCTGAAGTGTGACTTCTTGAAATCCATTCTATTTTGCCATTTTCTCTCCTACCATTCCTTAGAATCATGAACTCCCTAGATGCCAACTTCCCCTGGGGGTGCTTGACCCCTCCCACCCTAATTCCACCCCTCAAGTACCCACCCCTGCACCACCTCCTCTCCTGAGTATGCCACATCCCCACTCCGCCTCCCTCCCAGAAAGTCCTAAGTGCTGTCAGCCAGCTGTTAGGCTTCAGGCAGGAAGCACTGGGAGGGGAAGGAGAGGGGACACGGCATGCCCCGGGGAGGAGGTGGCAGCAAGGAGGGGGTGTGGGGGGGAACTTGGCTGTCAGGGGGTGCTGAGCACCTGCTAATTTTTGCCCACGGGTGCTCCAGGTCTGCAGTACCCCCAGAATCAGTGCCTATGATGAACTACCATTTCATGATCACTTTCACCCAAGCTGTCTTCCACTTGGAAATTCTCAACCACTTCCTCCGAAATGAAATTTAGAACAGCCTCTCCCTGGTGGATTACTCCACTTTCTGAGAGAGTTGTTCACAAGTTAAAGGAGGCAACTTATAGACAAAAGGGAGTTACAGACTACAGTTCCAAAAGGTGACAGATGTATCATTCTGTCAGCACTGAATGTCTTTTAAGGCTAACCTAAGTTGACCTGGGGATCTCTGCTTTTGTCTCCTTGTTCCCAGAGCTTTGGAGTGGAGCCCAGAGCTGGAGCAGCTCTGGCGCAGTGGAGCTGCACGTTTTTGCCTGGAGCAGGAGCAGAGTCAGAGCACAGCTCCAAAGCCCTGCTTGCTCCAACCCTGTGACAGTACAAACAAAAACAATTAAAAAAAAATTAAATCAGCTCTCTATTTCCCTCTTCCAGAATCCAAACTGATGAGTTGAACACTTCCACATGTAAACTGTGCAGGGGAAGTTAGCAAAGTCTTTATATGGTGATGTTTCAGAATGGCCAACTTAGTTTTGATAGTCCTCCTTGATGGTCGAGGGAACCACTCCTGGTGCCTGAGTTGACAAGAGCAGGCTTTTTTACAGTTATAAAGCAAACAAAAATAAAACCACCACTCTTATATTTCCTTATAAACATGGGCTAGAGACATAGGAAAGATTAGTGCATGCAGCAATTTACAAGTATTTTTATAGAGTTTAAACATCCTGACAAGTCTAACACCTATCTTGAATACTGACAGGTGAGCAGATCTGATTTCCAGCTATGAATTTGTCAGTGCTCAGCTGATGCAAGAGCTGGCACTTGGTCTACCAGCATCCATGACATTCTCTTAAGGTATTCACAAATTAGTGAGACTCACAAATTAGTGAGACTCAGTTACTGACAACAAATCTGGACAGATCAGTAGGACAGCAATCTACTCCTGACTGAATTCCCAGTTTCCTAATTGCAATGCATGATTCTTTCAGTTGCCCTTATTCTGACATATTGGAAAGGTTACTCACCCTAGCTTATTCCAGAAGGGTTTTTACAAATTGTTCTCTTCTTCCCCTCTAATTTTAGATAGCATATGATTTTATACATAGTAGAGTAAGCTGCTAGGATAACAGAAAAGCACACACCCCCACAAAGGCAGTCTACAAGTTCTCTCCCCCTGCCTCCAAGAAAGATTACAAGAAAATAAATAAGGTAACAAAAACAGAAAAGGAAGCAAAGAGATGCTGGAGCTTTAGATTTATCCCAGTCCCTGACTATGGGTGTCCAGCTTGTCTTCCAAGAAGCCATTTCATAATCAGTCCATCTGTGCAAGGGTGGGGGAAGGAACTGAACTGAGGCAAACCCTTTGTTCAGTGGAGATCACTTAGAACCTATGCATTTTGTCAAAATACTTTCAGTATTAGTCATGGCTGCTTTCTTCCTGTGAAGGGGCAAGTGCTGCTTTTCCACATTGGTGAGATGAAATTTCTTCATGACTACATACGATATCCTGTCAGTTCCCCAGGATATTGTATCTTGTTCCTCCCTGAGGTCTTTTTATCTTCAGGAGCTTCTGTAAAGATTCCAGTAGAGAAAGTGCCTCCTAGTGCTCAGTGTTCCTCACCAATGTGTCACTCTTATAATCATTAGATGGGATCCTTCTTTCTGCCATGTAAAGGTCCTGAGGGGGCCCACTGATACATCTTTCAAGCCTGAGTTAAGGCACCAGCAGCAACGCATAATGAGACAGCACAAGCTGCACAAGGAGCAGACTCATGAGGGCATTTGTTTCACATGATGCCAGCTATTTCTGGCTACAAAATGCTCATACAGGATATTGCTTCTTTGAAAAATAAAGCTGTGTGTCCTACTGATGTGGAACAAATACTTACTCCATTTTATTGAAAATCAGAGTGTGCTTGAGGATTAATGATTTGGCCCAGGATGAGGACTACTTCCCAAACAAACTGCAAATACTTGGACAGTGGAATTGCCCTCTGCAAGTGCTTTCCTTTTGAAGCCACCTGACTATTGTAAATTATGAAAAATATCTGATTAGGTACAGCATTTACATGATAAGCACATTGACTAGGGAATATCTTTCAGTCCTGACCAGTGCTCTAGGTGTGAGAAAGTAATTCACTCCCCGGGCTGCTCAGTAATTGACTGCTCCTCGCAGATTAGTAATAAGGGAACAATTAGTTGTCTTTTTTATATTTGTATCTATGCAATGAGAACAATGTGTTTGTGTGGATTGTTATACTGCCCCTATGGGTGTGGTATCTGGATTAAAATCAAACTCTTTTTCCACAAGCCACCAAACTGCCATGAGATGATACCTTTCAAACACTACTGACCAAGTTGGATTTAAACTAACAGTTTAGTAATCCAGTCCCCTCCAGTGTATAAGGAGAGGCCAGAAGGAAGGAGCATTACCCTTGTAAAAATCTTTCCTACTTGAGTCTTGGTTTAAATCTCTTAATTATATAAATTAAGACATGCATCACAACAACAATTTCAATGAAAGGAGCATTGAAGGAACTGCAGTATCAGATAATAGAATAGGGTCAGTTGCTGGTCTTTACTCAGATTCCCTCTGTGGCTATTAACTTGACAACTGTATCTTCGTTCCCCCATATGGAGAATACTGACCTACTCCACGAAGATATTTGACTAGAGGTGAGTGAATACTATGTTCCAAATAATTTATGAAGAGGACACAAGACAAAAATCAAATAGTCCACAAACAAGTTGCAAAATTATTCAGTGTATTTAATATTTTAAAAAGTCATCCATGAGTTTCTTCAGATAATTCCAGATTTTAGGTTTACAACTAGTTTGCTATTTTTGCAAAGTATGGGCTGCATTTGTGTGTGACATGCAAGCCATAAAATATTCTCTTTGGATGATTTATGTCCAAACAACAGTGTGAATTTCAAACCTCACATACTAATGTAAAATTCACAAATTGAAATTTGCACTATAGTTGATTAGTTAAGGGTCAGAGCCTCAGCTGGTGTAAATTTCAGTGGAGTTATGCTGGGGTTTGATCCTGTTCTCACTGAAGTTAATGGCAAAGGCCCAGATCCACATAGGTATTTAGGCTCCTGACTGCCATTGGATTTCAGTACATGTGGATCTTAGCAGGGTTGTCAACTTTCTACTTGCACAAAAAAACTGAACACCCTTGTTCCACCCCTCTTCCAAGGCCCTGGCCCCACTCACTCCATCCTCCTCCCTCTGTTGCATGCTCTCCCTACCCTCACTCACTTTCACAGGGCTGGGCCAGGGGTGCAGGCTCTGGGGTGGGGCCAGGGATGAAGGGGGCTCTGGGTTGAGGCAAGAGGTTGGGGTGTGGGAAGGGGTATGGACTCTGGGCTGGGGATGCAGATTCTGAGGTGGGGCCACAAATGAGGGATTTGAGGTGCAGGAGGGCGCTCTGAGCTGGGGCCAAGGAATTTGGAGGGCAGGGAGCCAGTGCTGGGCAAGGGTGCAGGCTCCAGGCAGCACTTACCTTAGGCAGCTCCTAGGAGTGGCATATCCCCCCTCTTGCTCCTAAGCAGAGGTGCAGCCAGGCAACTCTGCATCCCAACCCTGAAATTCCCGTTGGCCAGGAACCATGGCCAATGGGAGCTGCACAACTGGCATTTGGGATAGGGCAGCATGCCAGGCACCCCATGCATAGGAGCCAGAGGAGGGATGTGCTTCCAGGAGTTGCATAGAGCCATGGCAGGCAGGGAGCCTGCCTTTGCCCTGCTGTGATGCTGACTGGACTTTTAACTGCCTGGTCAGCACTGCTGACCAGAGCTGCTGGGGTCCCTTTTCGAACAGGCCTTCTGGTTGAAAACTGGACACTTGGCAACCCTAACTCCTAGTGACTTCAGTGGGTCAAGATCAAGCCCCAGGGGAGGTTCTGGCCCACTATTTGAAATTCATTGATGGTGAATATTGAAACATTCAAGCTTAACATTTGCTTTCATTCATGCTAGTAAAGCTCATTGACTAGAATAGTCAGAGGAAATCAACACAGAAGCAGCAAAAACTCACTCACCATCCATTTGTTTAAACATGTGATTAAGGAGATCTTGCTGTGCAGGAGTGAGAATTCATATGCTTGCACAGGGGGAAGAGAGTTTTAAACTGGCAAATTGGTAGCAGGCTGTTGACAAAAGCAGGGGAGAAGCAGACCAGAGGAGCTGTGGACAAGAGCCAGTGAAGAGCAGCAGGAGAGGAATGGGGAGCACAAAACATGGAACATGCCTGAAATGCCAGTATGCATGCTGGAGGAAGAGGTAAGGAAGGAATCGGTCTGTGTGTACATGTAATAGGGGTCTATGCCTCTAGAACACTTCAAAATTTCAGCCAACAAATAGTTAAAAAAAAATTCACCAGAAAAATAATTCCAGGTTTCTGCCCAGCTTCATAACTGTTATGAAGTTGAGACTTCTGAAAACTTCTGCAATCCCCTTGTTACAACCTGACCTAGTTCCTTTCTGTATGGTCACCAGTCTGTTAACCCGTTTCCCACATGCTTCCAATGCAATTGTGTTTGATAGCATAGAATCACTATTTCTAGGTCTGGATGTCTTGGCCCATTCCCAGGTTTCAACTGCATTTGACAGCCTTCTTTGGGAAGTGGAACTCCCCTGTCCAGACTCACAATATTCCACCCCCCTGCCCAAAGAAAGGGTCTCAGTCAGAGCCTCCCTAGTTATTCTCTCATACAGACACAACGTTCCACCTGAACTGTGGGCATTCTGGGTTTCCAATTTAACCCGTTTGGAGACAACATGGTAGGAAAGCAAGGAACACAGCTTAGCAAAAGTTATTTAACAGACACTATTACTGAAAGTAAAAAAAAAAACATTAAGAGGTCATTGACAACTACAACAGTCCTGAGCTGCACCCTCCCCAGTCTGATTTCTCCCCATGAAGTCTGTTAATGTTTCAGGCAAGCCAGAGCCCCTCTTGCCTTTATGAGATGCTCATCTCCCTGCTCAGAGCAGCAGCATTGGCATCAGGGGCAGCTCTAGGCACCAGCAAAGCAAGCACCTCCTTGGGGCTGCCCAGTTGCAGGGGTGGGAGCTGAGAACCAACAGGGGGCTTTGGGAGCTGTAGTTCCTCAGTTAGCTCCCTTCCTATAGGGCCAGCCTGGAGAAGAGAACGAACTACATTTCCCAGCATTCCCTTGGCCACTACCAACTGGAAAGGAAGGAGGGGGACCTCATGTGGCAGCGTGCTGTGAATGGAGAGTGGTAGGAATACTATATTTTAACATTCAAAAAACAGGACACTCCGGGGGAGGGAAGCCCCACCCTGTCACCATCCACTCCCTCCAACTGCTCCCTATGGAAACCCCACCGCCCCCTGATCAGACCCCTGCCCCTGACTGCCCCCCAGGACCTCACCCCCTATCTAAGCGCTGCTGCTCCTTGTCCCTTGATTGCCCCCTTCCGGGACCCCTGCCCCAAACTGCCCCTTGGGACCCCACGCCCTATCTAAGCCTCCCTTCTTCTTGTCCACAACTGCCCCCTCCTGACACTCCCCCCCCCACAGCTCCCCCCCAGGACCCCACCCCCTACCTGTCCCCTGACAAACCTCTGGGACTCCCATGCCTATCCAACCGCTGCCTGCCCCCCTGAACCTCTGCCCCATCCAGCCCCCCCTGCTCCCTGTCCCTTGACTGCTCCCTGGAACCTCTTACCCCTTCTCCAACTGCCCAGCCCCCTTACAATGCCACTCAGACCAGCGTGTCTGGTTCCACAGCTCCAGACACATTGCTGCATACATGCTGTTGTGCTCCTGCATGGAGCCGGAGCCCACAGCCCCCCCGCCCCCAAGCACCTGCCTTCCAGATTTGAACACCTCAAAATTCAGGAGTGCTCAAGCTCAGTTTGGGCAGCTGTTACTTGATTTCTTCCAAATCAAATATACTGATCCACTGTAACTTGCTGTAGAAAAAGCAGGATAAAATTGAGCAAGAAATGCTTCCCAGTGGTTATTAGGACTGGAATTGCTATTTTCAACAGCCACTGCCTTTTTTTGTTTGTTTGTTTAAAAGAAAAAGACAGTGATATTGCATTGGCAAATTCCCCATAGAAAGAAAGAGTGGAACAATAGAATAATAAAGGCACCTCAGCTATTCCTCATTTATGGAGGACAGTCTTATAATATGCATCCAGATATCCTCCAATCACACAAGCTGAAAATTGTTCTACTTCATTGCAGCTCTGGAACCAATCTTGTTTGTGTTTTGTGCACATCCAAAATTCCTGCTGAATGACCTGCCCTGGGAGCGAGTTACGGGAGCGGAAGGAGGGTGCAGGTGGGGCAAGAGAGCCTGGGGCTGAGGTGGCAGGAGGTGTGTGGGGGGAGCACTGGTGGGTGGGGGGGAGGAGGAGGAAGTCCAGTGCTGGGGCAGCCAAGATTTTTTTTGCTTGGGGCGGCAAAAAAAAACCTAGAGCCAGCCCTGACTGGCATGTCCCTAGCTGGAAACCTCCTACACTGGTGGCAAGCCTCAGGAGGGTTGAAGACCCATTGTTCCAGGCAGGTAAGCCTGTAGTTGATGGAGAAGTGCCTTCCAGGGCATTAACTATGATAGTCCTTCAGTGAGATAGCATGCCCTTTTCCTGGGCAGGACACTGCCTGGAATTCAATATGATAAGCTGCCCTCAGGAAAGTTTAGACATGTGTTTACCACACAGTATAAAAGGGATTTCTCAATACAAGATGGAGCTCACAGTTGGACACAGACTTATCCCACACAAACCTCTCTGCCTTTAATACATGCACATAATCTTCCAACCAGCTCTAGAGTGCTCCACTGGAAGGAGCTGTTCACTCTGGCTCCTATCTGCCATTCTGAGAAGTATGAGTGTGTGAGGGCAGAAAACCCTGGCCCATGGGTGAGAAGGGGGAACAGAAGAGGAATGAGACAAACAAGTGAGGAGACAACCTGACCCTTCAGTGTTGCTAGGACACTTTTTGCCTGTATTGGTAAACTGTTAAGTGAAGTCAACTGCAAAGGCATTCAGAGCAAATCAAGGCTCAGAAGATCTCTATGCAGAAAGAGGAGCATGGGTCAGGGAAGCTCAAGAGCAGGGGTTCTCAAACTGGGGATCATGACCCCTCAGGGTCACAAGGTTATTACATAGGGGGTTGCAAGCTGTCAGCTTCCACCCCAAACCCTGCTTTGCCTCTAGCATTTAAAATGGTGTTAAATAAAGTGTTTAATTTATTAAATGGAGGTCAAACTCAGAGGCTTGCTATGTGAAAGGGGTCACCAGTACAAAACTGAGAACCATTGCTCAAGAGGCTTGTCAATATTTAATAATGTAAGGCATATAGGGAGTCAGTTTGTGTGCACTGCAAGTATGGAAAGGGTGGCCTGGGAGTGGTGGTCAATGTGTGCTGGGGTAGGTGTAGGTGCTGTGTAAATGTTGTTAAAAAAAAAAGCGTTAGCATTCTTTGCCCAGCGTTACTCATAAGGATTGCATAAGTGATCCAATTCACTACAATGCACATAAATCCCTTCCATATCCAGGGGCTTGTAGCTCCAAAATACCCAGCACATTGGCCAATTGTCGCTTGCAAAAATATTTCAGCTGTTGCCAGCTAGCCACCGATCTCTGCGCAAATGGCTGAGTTCCACTTCCCTTGCAGGAGGAGGTTCACAAGAGCCTGAAGATTTGTTCCTAGCACCTTAGAAATAGAATTTGAGTCAACTAAATTTGGTGAGGGTATACCTCAAAGAATAGTCCCACTAACCCTCCCTAAAATCCTTGAGTGGGCCCTGGGGATTGTGATAAGATCACAATAGACACGATTCTTTTGCAGTTGGAGAAAGGAACAGGTGAAGAGTTGGTTTGCAGGCCCACCTGAAAAATGCAAACTGTTTTTTGAATAAAGCAGATATCATTGGAGCATGAATAGTTAAGAGTGACTACTCAGCACTTAAGGAATGAGGGTGGAGAGACAGACATGTTTTAGAACTATGTGGAGGATAAATAACAGATGCCAGATGGAAGACCAGAGAAATGCCTGAGGTCAGCAGCTAACATGAGGAAATCTGAAGGCCAATATGTGCAGACATTATGGTGGATAACATAGCCTTTTCATATAATTGTGATATTTGAAAAATTATAACTTCATTTTAATATAAAAATATCATCAACATAAGCTCTAATATTAATAGGGTGAGTAAAGCAAATAAATAGTATTATCCTATTTAATCACAAAAGTGATTTAATGACCCTTATCTGATTATATGGGCATCCCAAGCAACAGTATTAAATAAACAGAATATTAAAAGATTGTTAGCTGGTAAGCTGCTTGCAAATATCTAAATTAAATGTAGTGGGGGGGGGGAATCTAACAGTATATACACATTTAAAATGAAGATGTTATGCATGTGCTGTGGCATCAAGCATTAACAACTAGGCCCTAAGCCTGTTCCCAATAAAGTCAATGGCAAAACTCCCCTTCGCTTCATAGTGGGAGCAGGACCAGGGCCCTTAAGGATAGAGAATTTTTGTACCATTAGTCATGTTGAATAGCAGCTTTCCCCAACAGTAGTCCCATGCATCGTTCAGGGTGGCACACAAGCCCTTTTATGAATTTGCCCTCCTTTTGGAGGGGAGCTCATTTTGTTTCAGCATGGATTGCCTATGAACAGCTTGCAATTTTCCTGATTTTATTGACGGACTTATCCAAATATATTTTACCCATATTTGATATGTCTCTTCCTGGATGGATTATGAATTGCATGTATTATGCAGCTGAATGTATTATTTATGCAGCTTTGTTCCACCTTGCCTGCACTTTGCCCATCTCTGTCAATTCCAAACCCCCTAAACAGCTGCCATTAAGAAAAAAAAGCCTTCTTTAGAAACATTTCCTCTTTTCCCTACAAGGGTGGAATATCCCTTCTCTCCCCCAAGTCCCAAATGACCCTGGCCTGACATCCAAAAATGGGTAATGCATAGTCCTGGTCCAAGGATATGTTTAAGGTCTGATATCTTGTAACCCTTCAGAGCTCAAAAAAAAAAAAAAGTGCTTTCTTCCATTAGGTGAACAATCCTATTTGCCACTAGGAAAAAGATTTGGTTAAAAATGGAGGGTGGGGGGCAGGGGAAGGAGGAGACCTAAAATACTTGCCAGAATATTTTTTTTAATATCCAAGATTTTTCTCTTTGAAGGCTTTTAAAGGATTTTGTAGGGTGTGTTTCAGTCTCAAAAATCACAGTAGCAACCTGTGAAACTAAACCCCTTTTTTCACAGGCACTAATTACATCAAGCAAGGAGAATCTACAGATTTTAGTGATGTCAAAAGGGTCAGAGCTTCATTAGGAACTGCTGAAACTTCTTAGCAGGATGCAACTGAGCACATTTAGAAGTGATTTTTCAAATGCTCATAATGGTTTTGCTCCCTAAACTTTCTCCCTTAAAAAAATAAAAAGACTGAACTGATTTCTCCAAAAAAAAAAAAAAAAAAAAACAAAAAAAACACCACTTTCCACAAATATTCTCCTGAGCTGAGATAATGAAAAATTTCTCAGATACTGAGTTTTGCAAAGTAATTTCAGTGAGGAATTAAGATTATATGCACATTAGATATTAGAAATCTATCATATTCAAGTCTACATCAATATCTTGATATTGGAGTGTATAAAAGAAATAGAAAGTGGTTTCTACTAATACACTTCATCTTAAGATAAAATGTGCAATTAGAGTAGAACAAATGCATTCACACTTATGTGCATTAAGAAAAAAAATCTTCCTGACAGTTGCTTTTCACATATATTGTAACAAGTACATGTCCGATTTTTTTTGCACTCATTTGACCTACCAAATGTATTTGTTTCGGAAAATATAAATGACAAATTGACCATTAGAGTAATAGCCACCATATTGGTAATGTGCAAATCACTTTTAACAGCCACTATTACTTTGGTAAAGAGAAGCTTGCTAACTGCTCTTTAATTAAGTACACTTAATGACCTTAAGGGGATTAGTAGTCCTGCCTGATAATCAATAATTATTGCAAGATTGCTGCCCCATAAAATGGGTCTAGAGAACAAAATTAATCTGTGAAAATTAGTTCTCCCTACTTTGGTCTGTTTGCTAAGACTTTCAGAATTACTCAGAACATATGATAATTGCTTTGAAAGATTTTTTTTTATAACACAAGTGTCTTATTTGTTCTATAGTAAAGGGGTATGCTTACCGGCAATAACATATGCAGAGGGAGACCTAGATTCTGAGCTGCAGTCAGTGCACCGGACAAGAGAGAAAGTGTACCACTTTTGCAGGCTCCAAGGAAAGCAGCAAGGGAGAGGAAAAAAAGACTGCATTGGAAATCAGGAGGCTTACTGTGAAGTGTTGGCCCCATTGAAATCAATGAAGTCAGGATTTCACTCCTAAATTCTAATCCCAGCTCTGCTATTGACCTTCTTTGTGAACTCCAGCAAATCACTTTACCTCTATATACCTTTATCTCTCCCCCAACCTTTGCCTGAATCAGGGCCATTCTAGCAGCCAGAAATAACTGCAGGGGTATTGTGGCCCCACCTCATTTTTCTTGGCCATGACTCCTGTGCTAGAAGACCAACAGGAAAGGTGGTCACTATACCCCATCCAGGCATTCATCTTACATAAAAGCAGCAGCTAATGCTGCAACTGAGATTTTGGTTCAAAAAGTCCAAAGAATTTTCTCCCACATAAAAAACTGATCCAACTTCTAATGAGAGACTACCAGGCATGATTTTTATTGCTATATTTCAAGTGAGAAGATGCATATTAATATTACAAAATGGTGTAAATAGTTGCTTTAAGAGAAGTGCTGTAATCAGTTTTTCAGCTGTCTCAAAATAAAAAACCTCTTAGTTCTCCAGTGCCATGTGTGCAAAGGTTTCCATTTTATAATTGTAATCAACAAAATAGTTCATGATCCATTATACAAAGATCTAGGATTAAAAAGCTACTGGCTAAGGGATTGGATGGATCATGGGCTTGGTAGTGTGATACAGAGCCTGTCACCTCTAGGTTACTGATTCAAATACAGTCTAAACTGGTACAGCCCAAAAATTGTGCTTAGGCTATGAGCCCATTTCCTAGTGGAGAAACACACATCTTGTCTTGTCCTAAATTAGACTGGGTAAGCTCTCAGGACAGATGGTCCCTGTCCCTGAAGTACAACAATCTATGTTGTATGTTTGTACAGTGCCTAGCACAATGGGGTTGACCCCCAAACACTACAATATAACAAACTACATCGGTGTGTCAGTTTGCACAGGTTCACACCTGTAGATTTTTTTTTAGTTAGAACAAACCTACAAATTCAAGGTGAAACTCAGCCCACCTGCTAAGTTTGGCAGAGTTTCCATCTAATGCAGCAATACCTCTATTGATTGACTTCCCTGACCTCAGCAGAGTGAAAGGTGTGACCTTCCCCTCGGGTGTGATCAGGACTGGTGATCTGCTAGGTCACTCCAATCCTTGACTCTGGGAGCCAGCCTTACGCTGCTCTGCTGTGAGAACCCCCACTCCTGGGCTGTTCACACACAGCCTCTGGCATGTAAGCTGGTCCCAGGTACTTGCAATTGAATGATACTAGCCAATATTTCCAGTCCCAGACAACCCAAGGAACCTCCATCCTGCAAAGTCCAGTTATGCCCACTGACAATGCAAGCTTACATGAGTTTGTCAATTTAACAAAGAAATTGATACGTACCAGGCTTATCCCAAGGGGAGTCTGACATGCTCCAAACCAAACGCACTGCTTCAGGTAGAACAAACGGATGTATTCACTATAAAAATAGATTTTAACCAGATTTGGTCAAATTAAATAAATGCAAAATGCATTCTATGCTCATCTTAACACTTTCAATGCCCTTACAAACTTAGATGCTTCTCACCACAGACTGGCTCACTGCTCTTCAGCCAGACTCTCCCCTTTAAATCAGCATTTCAGTTGCTTGGTGGTGTCTGTAGATGTAGGTGGACGAGAGAGGAAGCATGGCAAATGTCTCCCCTTTTATCATGTCCTTTATTCCCTCTTGGCTTTGCCCCCTGCTTCAGAGTCAGGTGAGCATTACCTCATCGCAGTCCCAAACAGACCAAAGGAATGGGGTGGGGGAGTCTAACAGATCTGTCTGTTAGTGCCTAGGCCAGTGTCCTTTGTTCCTGTTAGACTGGGCTGGGCTTGTCCCATACATGCCTTGGTGAGGTGTGAACTGCCCCTCTGTTCTTAGAGAGTTTTTTCCTGGGCTTGCTTTAAGCCACAACTATATACATGAAATTATACCCTATAACATTACTATAATAACCAGGCTCAGTGCATCATGAGCCTTCCGAAGACACCCAACATGACAAACTTTGCATTGGATACCACACAATCATTTTACAATGATGAACTTGGGGGTGCTGGTTGTTCCCCAGAGGTACAGAGCATCACAAAGGGAAAGACTTTACAGTTCCTCAGACCACAGAAGGGATCTTGGAAGATGATCTGGACTAGCACTTTTTCTTCAAGACTCTCTCCCTGATCAGGAGCTTGTCGCCTTTATTTGCTGCCTCAAAGTGTGCATGAGACACAGTGGCTTTACATCCCATAGGCCAGATGCATCCCAGATTTGCACCTTGTTCAGTCATTTATTAATAGTGTTATTAGTGCCTAACTGTACCCTGCGAGTGCAAAGTAGGTGTAAAATGCTAACAGTCAGAATGGTAGCAGTTCACACTCACCTTACACAGGTGTAGATGACTACCCAAGCTGCGAAGAATTGGGCTGAGTCTTCTGAGACACCTCAGCTGATGTTCTGAACAGAAAGGAGTAACAGGCAGGCCTCAACACACTTGTTAAAAGAAGTTTATCGCAATAAGACTGAAGCAGTCACAGTGGGCTTGTCTACACCACATATCTTTTAGCGATACAGCTTTGTCACTAAAAGTCAGCATGTGTAAACACTTTTTTTTGGTACTTCGTTGGCACTTTTGCAGACAAAATACTTCCAGCCCTGCAAGCTGTTTTAGTTTTGTTGGCAGGAGAGTGCTCCTGCCGACAAAGCCGCGTTCACACTGCTACTTGCATCAGTAAAACTTGTCTTTCGGGGGGGGGGGGGGAAGAGCTTAAGTACCTGTGAAAGACAAAAGTTCTACAACTTCAGTGTAGACAAGCCTGTTGAGCAATGGTTCTCAGTTTTGTACTGGTGACCCCTTTCACATAGCAAGCCTGAGTACGATCTCCCTTAATAAATTAAAAACACTTTATTTAACACCATTTTAAATGCTAGAGGCAAAGCGGGGTTTGGGGTGGAAGCTGACAGCTTGCAACCCCCTATGTAATAACCTTGGGACCCTGAGGGATCATGACTCCCAGTTTGAGAACCCCTGCTCTTGAGCTTCCCTGACCCATGCTCCTCTTTCTGCATAGAGATCTTCCGAGCCTTGATTTGCTCCAAATGCCTTTGCAGTTGACTTCTCTAACAGTTTACCAATACAGACAAAAAGTGTCCTAGCAACACTGAAGGGTCAAGTTGTCTCCTCACTTGTTTGTCTCATTCCTCTTCTGTTCCCCCTTCTCCCCACCTATGGCTTAGGGTTTTCTGCCCCCCCTCACTCATACTTCTCAGAGTGGCAGACAGGAGCCAGAATGAACAGCTCCTTCCAGTGGAGCAGTTTGGAACATGACATCTCTTGTTCAATTTAAAATGGAAAGTAATTTAACCTTGTTCTAAACCTGCTTTTAGGGTAAAAGTATCAGTCTGGTGTACAGTTAAAAACAAAACAGGAAAAAACCCATAGTAAGGCTATGCCCTTATTACTCCACATTGATCCCTCTTCCTCCTACTCTCTGGCCTCCAGCCTCATGGAGGCAGTTTTCACTCCATTACACCATTTTTTGTTCATCACAAACTCCTCTTTCTTGCTCGGGTTTCCATTGCCACATTCTTTTAGTCTTTCCTCCCCTCTCTTAACAGATTTTCTTCCCCCATAGTTGAATTTGCCTGCACGCCCAGCTCTCTTCCTTCCATTTCTCCAGCTCCCTTCTCACTACCATGTCATCTTTAGAATCTCCCAGAACCATAGATATGTTTGACTATTTTACTGCATTACTTGTTACCTCTTTTGGCCCACACTAAGTCTGCTTATATCAGCCTCTCTACACCAAACCATCTCAGAGAGGACTCTTCCATTACCTTAAACATTGTATGGTGTTGCACGTTGGCACTCAAGGTCAACAATATTGTGCCAAACACGTTCATTGTTCAGATGTGTTAGGGGAAGGCCATCTGGGGAAATGTGTGAAATACAGGAACACCTGTAAACAGGTTTTTTGTTTTATAGGTTACTGCATTGTTCTGAAGAACTCAGTAAGAGAAGGCAACAATTTCCTTCCCTTCACCTCTTTCCCCCCCCCCCACCTCCATTCGAAATTGTTGCTGAAAGCACTAAACAGAAAAGTAAATGTCTTTTTCCAGCTTTTGAATACATTTGGCCTTTTGGCTATGATCCCAAGTAGCATTATCCAGTTTAATGGGTCTTTATCCTGCTCTCACTGAAGAGTTTAATGGCAGCAGGGTCTGACTCATCCTTTCTTGGATGGCAGTTCCCTACACTTGAAAGGGGATGGATTTAGTGATCTAGCAAGTCTTTTGTCTTGAAGTGTTTTGCCAGGATTGGGTCCACTGAATTAAGGGAATTTTGGCTGGGGGAGAAAGACCATAACAAGGAATTTCTCCTTCAGGTGGAACAGCTAGTGAGTTCATTTGAATTTAATATTTACTTCTAAAGCAGCTAAAGATCTTTGAAAACATTCAGTACTATAGTTTTAATCCATTGTAAAGTTTGTTTTTAAATAGAGTATAAGAGAAGAATAAATCATCAGTATGCATATTTAGTGTATGCGTACTACTGCAGACTACAGAATGGAATCAGGTCTGCTCAGCTATGTGCCATAGGCCCTGTACAGCTAATAGCTACTGAAGGTTCTCCTTTAGACTAGGTAATAAGGGGGCTATGCATAAATATATGTAATCTCTCACCTCACCTGGAAAGGCATTTTAAGCCGAGCTGGGAAGAGCAGCATTGAGTTCTAGTTTTTAGAAAAATAATATGTAAATCAAACAAACTTTTGGCCTATACTCATATTTCAAGAAACAAGAAAATAATCCATAAAAGGTATTTTCTCTTCTTCTACTATAGGACTATAATGGGGTGCACTCACCTCTCACATGCACCCCCTGGCCAAGTTGGTGTGCCCACATGCACACTCTACCTGTTTGCAGTAAGTCTTTGGCAACTCAGCCTTCTGGCCAAGTCACATGCAGTCTGCATGATAAAAGCAAAGCAAATGTCTTCTAAGGAAATAAGTACAGTGGGGAGGGTCTATTTCAGCACCCACTGTAAGGTCTTTCAATCTGAAGCCCTATCCTGGGGCCCACTCATCAATCAGTCCAGCAGGGCCTATCACACTAACCTAGTCTAAACTGTCTCTCAGACCCTTCTGGGCTACCTTAAATTATCCCTTCTCTTTAAGTAGCCCCAGCCCTGGTGTGAAGCCATATCCCCCAGGGCTCCTCCCCTGGGGACTCTTCACCTCTTTGGCCACAGCTCTTCAGCCAGGCCCCTAAAAGAGTTCAGTTCTCCTTCTATGGTGCATCAAAGTCCAGGCCACTTTCCCAGTGGCTGGTGGGGGGAACTAGACCCACCCTCTACTCCAGGTCTCAGCCCATGGACCCAATAGATAGCAGCCATCACCATGTCCCTTTAAACAAAACATGCTGCTGCTGCTACAATTCCCTGAGTCACTTGCCCATTGCTCCAGCACATTCTTCCCCCTTACCTCAGGACCTTGTCCTGGTGGATTCCCAACAACCAACCTAGACCACTCTCCTCCAGCTCTAGCAAGGAACTGAACTCATGTTAGCTTGCAACTCTTCTTATACTAGCCTGGTGGGCCCTGATAGGCTGCTTCCCAAACAACCACTCTAGGCACCTTGGAGGGCCTCTCTATTGTCCTTTTTTGGGGCTGGAGGTGGCAGGGCCACAAAGCCTCCAGCAGGGGGCATCAGAGACTAGTCCACCCTGTCAGAAGGACTCAAATTCCAGGTCATGAATGCCACTCTAGGCAATACATTTTATACTGGGGGCTATTTGTATGTTAGTGAGCTTGGTCCCAAACCTAAAACTGAATTCACACGGGCAGCAGACCCTTGTATTCACGAGGAGCCCCACCTATACCATTGAGCAGAAACATGCTTAAACTCGTGAAGGTCATTAGTCTTTACAGGAAAAACGGAAATGTACATCACTATGCGTGTGAATGACTATAACAATCTGCGGACCAGTGGGATAAGGCATATGTGTTTTATGCATCAAACATGCATACTACCTTGCAAAGGTTCTCCCACTAACAAGCACTAATAGGTAAATGGAGGCACGGAAAGAAGTTAGTTTCAATCCTTCATACACAATCCATATCACCCTCTTTCCCCCAACCTTTTCCAAAGCAGGCCGTAAAGGATGTAGTGCAGCCCTGAAAAAGAAAACCTGCATGTCATGGAAATCTTCCGATTTTCTTCATGTCATAAAACATGTTGCAGTTACATTTGCAGGTCCCTTTGTTACACTGCCCGTGTGAAAAGGTTTTGTAGTGTGAAGTACAGAAGCTGACCTTAAATCTTTTCTCACTGGAAGTTGGAATTTTTTCCTGAATCTTCTGGTTAAAAGATGGATCCTGTTTATATGTAAGATATAAGAATAGCCTGGCTCAGCAAGTCATTTAGCGAGACATTTGGTTACTGTATAGGAGCAGGGTTTCCCCCCCCACACACTTCATTGTACACTTTTTTCCCTGGTCACCTTGTGTGTGGGTTTCTGAGTCTTGGTTACAATGTGGTAAGAGGTGCAGTGTAGTGACTATATAAAATCCTCTTATTGCAGGTACATTTACCTTTCATAGCATTATCAAAACCAATCTTACAATGAACTTGCAAGACGTCTCACTACCTCAGACATATCAAAGCCAGCATTCTTTGCTGCCATAGTCCAAGGATATAATATAAATGAAGGGCCCTACCAAATTCACAGCCATGAAAAACGTATCACAGGCCATGAAATCTGGTTTCCTGCGTGAAATCTGGTCTTTTATGTGCTTTTACCCTTTTCTATACAGATTTCACAGGGGAGACCAGCGTTTCCCAAATGGGTGGTCCTGACCCAAAAAGGAGCTGCAGTGGGGGTCACAAGGTTATTTTATAAGGGAGTTGCGATATTGCCACCCTTACATCTATGCTGCCTTCAGAGCTGGGTAGCTGGAGAGCGGCAGCAGTGCAGAAGTAAGGGTGGCAGTACTATACCAGGTTACCCTTACTTCTGCACTGCTGCCTGCAGAGCTGGGTGGCCGGAGAGTGGCAGCTGCTGACCGAGGGCCCAACTCTGCAGGCAGCAGTGCAGAAATAAGGGTGGCAATACACACCATGCCATCCTTACTCCTGTGCTGCTGCTGCTGCTGGTGGCGGCACTGCCTTCATAGCTGGGCTCCCAGCCAGCAGCTGCTGCTCTCCAGTGGCCCAGCTCTGAAGGCAGCACCGCCGCCAGCAGCAATGCAGAAGTAAGGGGACCACAACCCCCACCCTACAACAGCCTTCTGACCACGCCCCACACAACTCCTTTTTGGGTCAGGATCCTACAATTACAACACTGTGAAATTTCAGATTTAAATAGCTGAAATCATGAAATTTATGATTTTTTAAAATCTTATGACTGTGAAATTGACCAAAATGGACTGTGAATTTGGTAGGGCCCTGCATAGAACACATAAAGTTGCTATGATGGTTTTTGACTATTCTGTGGCTCTATAGAGCGTTCAAAGGTTAACAGTCCTCAATAGTTGCTTCATGCTTATAAGGTTATGCCTCCCCCAGGCATGGCATTGCTTTTCCTGTTTCCAGGAGAAAATAACCCCAGTGGGTATCAATACACAGGGCAAAGGGAAACAGAGACACATTTTTCCCATTTATCTCCAGTTTATAGTTGGGCAAGCTAGAATAAAGAGACACTAAGTGATAACACAGCTAGGCAAGGGCAGAGGAGAGAATACATATCAGTAATCCTGGCTCCCTAGCACCTTCTTTAATCATTAGAAAACACACTGGGCTTAATCACTGGCCTCTCTAGGGTTGCTTTGGGCTGGTCCTGTGGCACAGTGTAGATTAAACTCATCTGAAAGAGCTAAGTGAGGTGGCTTCCCAAGCGCACAGAGCTAGTGCAGCAAGCTGCTCCTGTGCTCCCCATGTGGAGGGCAAAGTGGCTCAGTCAAACTGCTGTTGCATGTGGCTGATCCCAATCTGCTGGCATGATAGCCAAGTGCCACGGGTATTCAGATGCTGAGAACTGGGCCAACACAGTTTCCTTGGGATTAAGGAAAAGCAAAGGTGTCTTAAAACTACAAGAGCACAACTCAGCCATATGAGAGAATCTGGCCTTCCTGCTTCAGAAACCATTGACAAACAATATTGTCTCAGAGGGCTTGCAGTGACAGGCAGCAGTGAAGGTGTTAAACCAGTCTCAACTGAAAACACACACTGTAGGTTTGCACTGGTTCCCTCCCTAAAGTTGTACTTTTGCCGTGAAACAAGATTGTGTCCGCTTTTTATCAGATGCCTGTTCCTGTACTACCTTTGTTAACAAGGGCTGGTTTTAGACCGTCAAGTGAGACTGCTGTAGATGGCAGGGCCCAGGTAGGGTCAGAGATTAGAGCATTTGTATCAGCCTTTCCCTGCTACTTGCATCTTAGTGACACACATAACCTCTATTCCAGCACTTTGCTAGTGCCAGTTCTGCTTGCACACTTACACCTCTGTTCTGGTCATTTTTTCTAAATAAACAGAGACGTGTGGGCTGGTAGCCTGAGCACAGATATAAGCAGCAGGAATGCTTAAATTAGTCCCATCACTAATGCTTTCCAGCACTTTGGTAAAGTTGGCATGGGCCCAATACCCTTAGGTGCTGAATGGTGCATGGTGCTCAGCAGCCTCAGCTCCCGTTAAGGTCAGTGGGAGCTGAGGGTGCTCAGTACCTCATAGGAAGTACTCAGCACAGGCCAGGGTTGGGTCCCTAGCCTGTCTAGGGAACCCCATAATAAAAGTCTTCCATAGGAAGTAACTACACACTTGTTTGTTTTTGTTTTTTGGTAAGTGCAGGTTCTTAATGGTAACAGAAAGCAACTCTGGGCGGGGGGTGGGGGGGGAGGCAGGAAAGAAATCATTTGTGTGTATTGCAGCTTTTATAAGTGGGTCAAAACATAGTAGCTGCAAACTAATTAAATGATGGTGTTTAATGGCTAATCATTAGCAGTCCATGCAAACTGGCTGAGTATTTGATTTGGGATAGGGAATGAAGCAGGGAGGAACATACATGCACTTATCCGCTACAACCCAACGTCTAGGAGGCCGCGCCATGTGTATTACTGAGCAGTAACTCAAGTTCAGGTGTGTCCAAAACACTTTATTAATAGAGAGGTGTTAAACAACAGAACTCTAAGGGATAAATTATGCAGAGCATGTTCATATAGTGACCCTGCCCGTTCTCTTCCCAGTGCAGTGGGTAGCTCTAATTATGCTGTGGGGCTCTGGAGAACATGGAAGTGAGGGTGGTGGGAAATAGGGTGGGCTCAGTGAATAATTGTAACCAAAAAGCTCATCAGTCTGTTACAGAGGCTTCCCTCAAAGTAGCATGGGCTGGGGGAATGGGATGGGGTGGGGAGAAACTAGGATTCCTAAAGGCTCAAAGTTAAACTGGCACTTTTGCAAGTCCTTGGAGGCTGCATACCAGAAGTGTGTCCTCCTTATTGACTTTCTTTTACTGACAGTCCCTCACCTTGTGGACATTCCCAGTGAAGCTGTGATATTAGCTAGAGCATGGTAGATTGAGCTGGAGAGTGTTAGGAGTGTGATTTTAATTCTCTTGCCCTACAGAAATATTTTCCTTTTAACCCCTTTCAATCACCATTGTTCACTTTCTCTGAAAAGTCAGCCTGAACAATGGTAGTTGGCCCATCCTTTCAAGACCTGAACAACTAAACAGTGTAGGGTGACTTTTTTGGAGATGTGCAGTACACCTACTAGAGGTTCAGCATTTCTATATAGTACAGACAGTGTAACCTAATGCTTAGATTGCACAACTGGGCATCAGATAGCTGGGTTCTGGCCTGACTCAGCAATTGACTTGTGGTATGATTACGAGCAGTGCACTTAACTTTCAAATGCCTCTCTTTACCAACCTAGCAAATAAAAATAACAACACGCCCCACCCTCCCCCTCATTGACTTCTTTGGACAAAAGGTGCTCAGTAAATGCAAACTATGCAAATAGTCATTATTAGGAAACCTTATTTATACAGACTACTTCGTGAATGCTGTTAGCTCCCTGCTAATACTGTGCAGAGGCTGAGAGTTGTAATTTTACAGGTCTCTAATCAGGGTTTACTAGGAAAATTATTTAGAGAAGAACAATAAATTGCATTCTATTGGGCTCTTGTTCAGAGCAGAGGAAAGCAAAATGGAGCAGAAAATCCCCCCAGTTATGGAAGAGGGAGAGAGAGAGCGAGAGAGTGTGTGTGTGTGAGAGAGAGAGTCACTCACTATGAGACAGGGGGATTCCCTCTGCAAGTGAGATGTGCTGTTGGGACTCCAGCAGAGCAGTGCTGAGGAAAGAATGGCTCACTGTAGCACTATTACTCCTGCCTCTCCAAACACTCTAGAATTACAGGACCTAACTATAACAGCCCTGATTCAGCGTATGGCTACACTGGCAAAAAATAAAAACAGAAAAACCCCGTGTGTTTCATAGATTCTAGGACTGGAAGGGACTTTGAGAGGTCATCGAGTCCAGTCCCCTGCTCTCATGGCAGGGCCAAATACTGTCTAGACCATCCCTGATAGACATTTATCTAATGTACTCTTAAATATCTCCAGAGATGGAGATTCTACAATCTCCCTAGGTAATTTATTCGAGTGTTTAACCACCCTGACAGTTAGGAACTTTTTCCTAATGCCCAACCTAAACCTCCTTTGCTGCAGTTTAAGCCCATTGCTTCTTGTTCTATCATTAGAGGCTAAGGTGAACAAGTTTTCTCCCTCCTCCTGATGACACCCTTTTAAATACCTGAAAACTGCTATCATGTCCCCTCTCAGTCTTCTCTTTTCCAAACTAAACAAACTCAATTCTTTCAGCCTTCCTTCATAGGTCATTTTCTCAAGACCTTTAATCATTCTTGTTGCTCTTCTCTGGACCCTCTCCAGTTTCTCCACAACTTTCTTGAACTGTGGTGCCCAGAACTGGACACAATACTCCAGTTAAGGCCTAACCAGCACAGAGTAGAGAGGAAGAATGACTTCTCGTGTCTTGCTCACAACACACCTGTTAATGCATCCCAGAATCACGTTTGCTTTTTTTGCAATAGCATTACACTGTTGACTCATATTTAGCTTGTGGTCCACTATGACCCCTAGATCCCTTTCTGCCATACTCCTTCCTAGACAGTCTCTTCCCATTTTGTATGTGTGAAACTGATTGTTCCTTCCTAAGTGGACCACTTTGCATTTGTCTTTATTAAACTTCATCCTGTTTACCTCAGACCATTTCTCTAATTTGTCCAGATCATTTTGAATTATGACCCTATCCGCCAAAGCAGTTGCAATCTATCCATTTGGTATCATTTGCAAACTTAATAAGTGTACTTTCTATGCCAATATTTAAGTCGTTGATGAAGATATTGAACAGAGCCGGTCCCAAAACAGACTCCTGTGGAACCCCACTTGTTATACCTTTCCAGCATTAATAACTACTCTCTGAGTACGGTTATCCAGCCAGTTATGCACCCAACTTATAGTAGCCCCATCTAAGTTATATTTGCCTAGTTTATTGATAAGACTGTCATGCGAGACTGTGTTCTCTTAGCTCAGGTTAGATAACTCAGATAAAACTGCAGGGAAGAGCCATCAACCTGGCTTTTAACTCCGGTTAGCAACAAACATTAAAACCTATAGAGGAACCTGGGGTTGACTATGAGCTGCTACCCGAGTTACCATGACAACCCCTATTACTTTAACACAAGTTGACTGACACAAGTTAGCTAACCTGAGTTAAGTATACACTTTTTTGCAATGTAGACACTCCACTGGCAGAAGAATTCCTGGCAGCTACCACACTGTGGTTCCATAGAGTCAGGATGCGGTACGGTCCCGTGTTATTGACTGATGCCCTAAATTTTCAGATATTTGCACATTTTAGTGCCATTAATCCCTTGAGCAGTTCCATAGGTGTGCATGGGAACTCCACTCCCCCGCAGAAGAATATTGAATGAAATTCCAAGAGTGGGAACTCAGAGTTTCCTGTATGTGAATTTAGTCAGTGGAGTGGATAACTTGGTCCATTTAATCTATAGCAAAACTCGTAGTGAGTCAGGGCTGGCAGAATGATAACAGTTACGCCTCAGGCAACCAGCAATGAATGACTCAGAAATCATGCTGTTTGCAGTATTGTAGCCATGTTGGTCTCAGGCTATTAGCGACACAGGGTGAATGAGGTAATATCTCTTTTTGGACCCACTACTATTGGTGAAAGAGACAATCTCTTCTTCAGGTCTCAGAAGTTATGCTGTCACTCACTGAGTTACTATGGTATGGAGTGGCAAATACTGGTTTCTTAGTCTGATTTTTACATTTGAGTAACACGCCCTGTGAAGAGCCTCCACTTAATCTTGTGACAAAATTCCTATAGTAAGACACAGAAAAGCATTGTTCCTATTGGACATCATTCTTTGAGACTGCAGAATTTATGGCACAGTTAATTATTAATTTGGCTGGCATCTGTAAAGTAGAAGGGAGTTCTTGTGCTTTTAGGCCATGTGCTCAGTGTGTAAATCTCTTGTACAGCTGCCATAATCATATTCCTGCAGCTATGGTGTCACCTCTTGTAATTTTTCTGCTAATAAGAAAATTTAAACTAGCCAGGAATCCTAAATTTGAAGACTAGTTGTTTATTTCAAATATACTCCAGAGAAATAATAATGCAGCTCGGCTCTGAATTTAATTTAAACAGGAACAGGCAAAACAAATCTCTGTGGAGGGCATTTGACAATAATAAAATATTTCTCCCAGCGGGTGAGCTGGTAGCAATTGTATTGTTGCCATCAAAGCTCACGTTTCAGCAGGTCATTACCATCATAACAAGCCCTTGGACCAACTGGCATGGACATGCAACATTGAGCTCCTGATGGGCACATTATTTCAGACCTTTAACTTCATGGAGAACAAGACAAATACTCCTGGGAAAGGAGGATTATATTTTGAAATGCCCTTCTTTTCTGTTCTGCTTACTAATAAGCTGCTGTGTGTAATCAATCTACTGCTACTTGCTTTTTTATATCAACATTGTAAGAAACTAGGCTTCAGAATTTGAATGCTAGGAAAGAATGGGCAGAAATCTTAACAAAGACAACTATTAGCATGACCAAGATATATCAATCCACCTATAAACACTTTAAATGCTTGTGAATAAAATTTTTAAAAAGGCAAACAAATCTACCAGTGTCATTTTATATATTTACATTTCTGTAGCAAATGAGAGGAGAAAGTTTGTAGAATATGTTAGAGGAGAGGTATTCTGGACACATAAAATCAACATCTTATCAGACAGGAAAAAAACACACACTATGTGATGTAGCTACTGTAGCCAGACTATATAACAAGGATATAGTAATTAACAAAGAGCCATTTGAAATCAAAGAGAACTACAATCCACTAGAGAGACCTAATGCAAAATAAAGGAAAGGTGCAAGTGAAAAAGCCGAAAAGGAAAATAAACAGGGGTAGTCAAAAATTGATTTAGAATTCAGAGATCAGATTAAAGTTGTGCCATTCTTGAGTTTAGTCTGAAGAGCCAACACAGGTTAAGTGAAAAATTAAGGAGTGGTTTGATATTCTGCAGCAAAAGCCTGTAAGAAAATATCTTATATGGGGCATTACCAGAAGAGACAGTGGGTAGCACCTAAAAAAATGATTTATTCATCATGCTTTTTTGTCCCTATATAGACAATATTTCCTTATGTTTGTTATATTTAGGAATCCATTCTTTTCCTACATCTATTTAATTGGCACTAGTATTTCCATAACAATAGTACCACATACTAACAAACATATACACAAGTGCATGTATAATATAACTACTGATTGTTACATGATTTCCTTTTGTACAGAAGGATCATCTGGAGAGAATATAGGCTACTTATTTGGTGGTGTTCCATATCACCTTTTACTGTAAGTCCATGAGATCATAAAAAGATAAGAAGAGGTAGGCTAGTACTTGGAGGGGAGTCTCCAAGGAAAACCAAGATGCTATCAGAAATAGAGTGTCATTCAGTAGTGTACTCAATAGTAGCATTTTTTTCTCCAGAATCGGTACTGAACCCTTTGCATTTTAGCAGTGGATACTGTGCTGGTGGAGATAACACCTGTTGGATGAGATTTATAAACAAGATCCTGACCACTTTTCCTCTGAAAAGTTCCAGGGGCTATTTTCACAGCTAAGAGTTGCTAATATGTCTTGGCCAGTTTCCCCATGGGTACTTACAAAAATATTTCTGCCTACTAAAATATTTCAATTGGATAGCTGTCCACTTCCTCAACCAAACTGCTGTGTAATAATGTTGTTTGCTGTTAAACATTTGCCATGGTGCACCCCAGAAGTGGCTGGATTTCAGGTAAAGCAGCAAAGAGTCCTGTGGCACCTTATAGACTAACAGACGTATTGGAGCATGAACTTTCGTGGGTGAATACCGACTTAGTTGGATGCATGCATTTCAGTTGTGTAAAATGGTCTCTGCAAGGTATACACTTCATTTTTCCCCTTCCTGGAAAAGTGAGAGGCTCGACCAGTGCTTGTGAAGTGTTCTGAGATCCTTAGCTGAAAGGTGGTATAGAAGTGCTAATTATGATTATAATTGTATGCGGAAATGTTCACAGTCAAACATTTCAAGCCAATGGATATAACTACATTTTGTTCAAATCTGGAGCATCTGCAAGTCAGAGTGGCATGTTGTTTACGTATGGCAAATTACAGTTTGCTTTGATTTTTTTAGAGTGATATTTTATAAACAGTGCTTCTCTCCATTTTAGGTTGTGATGATGCATACTCCTCAAGTGTGCAATAACTCAAAAATCAAATAATAAAAGCCAAGCCAGGAAAAGTTTTATATACTGTGTCACCCTTAAAAATATTTTGGTTTCTTTCTGTCATTCCTTTATTCAAGGAGAAATTTCCTAGAATTGTTTAAAAATGTAGAAGGTACCATTTCCCCCTTCCCTTGTCTTTCAATGGCATATTACTTCTTAAAAGATTGCACAATACAAAAATACCAAGAGCTATCCTGATAGCTTGTCTTAATGGCTGAAACAATTCTTGTCCCTGAATACCATTCAGTTGAGTAGCCTTTGTGTCATCAGCCAAAGTCTCCAGAGAATGGCCAGCACTGAAGGTGAGAAATATGTTGGGCACATACAATGACAAAATACTATCAAGAAGATAGGCTAAAAAGCAAGAAAAGCACACATTAGCACTTCTGTGATGGCTCCAGAAGGGTCCACAGGAAACACAGGTTGACCCTGTGCAATAAGGGCTATAACCTTTCAGACTGTAAAAGGCTGAGAGGCTATTTACTGTCAGTTTTAAACCAAGCTGTTTAACCCCTTTGGATCTTGAAGACTTATCAGAGCTCTTCATTACCACCAATCTATATTATTGCTCCCATGGACTATTTACTTCCATTCATAAAAGCTGGTTCAAATAATATATTTTTTAAACAAACAAACAAAGAAACAAACCCAGAACATGTAAAAGGAGTCCCCTCCATAGGAAATGAACGATGGATTTAGTTATTGATGGAGAAATCAAATAAGTGCTTCTAGATGGTATTAATATGATCTTAAAATAGTGGGAAAGTTTTCTTTTATGACATTGACAGAGAGGCAATGATTTTGAGTAATGCAGGTTGATGGGGAGATGCTTTAAGATTAAATAAGTGCTATATAAAGGCTTGTCAGAATGAATTCTAATATGCTATGAGACATTTTGCATATTTAAGAGTATGCAAAATGTCTTGTACCACACTGGAATTCATTTTGACAAGGCTTTATATAGCATTTATTTATGCTTGTACTCTACTTTAAGGGAAAAGGGATAATGCTTGCTACTCTTTGAATGGAAGTAACAAAAGGTAATGCTTATTGATTTGTTTCCCTCTTACAACAAAAACGAAAAACAAAAAAACAAAACCACAACACAAAAAATAAAATAAAAGCAATCAAAAGTGGAAGCTTGTTTAATATTGCTCTACCATCATCCTGAAAGGCATAATCATTTGAGTTACACATCTGAACTGATTGGAGTTACAGAATCATATCTCCTTTTTGCATTTAACAATATATACAATATAAAATAAATACATTTACACAAATGGACATTGGTTGGAGCACACGGTATGATACACATCACAAAAATATACAGTTGATTGCTTTACAGATGTGAAGCCATCTACAGCTATAGACATGGTAATTTTACTACTGGCTATTATGCAACTCCTGGATTATTATAAGCAGTTTAATTTTTTTTTGTCCTTTTGCGATCTTTGCACGATAAGATTGCCATAAAATGTTTTCCTAGGCAGGTAAACAGAGACGCTTAAATAATTAAAATACAATCACCAACACCCATTTTCTCTTCTATAAGAAAAATAGCAGTTTTAATTTTTTATATCTTTTTTATGTTATCATTTAAATGCAAAATAGTGGAATAAATACAACAATCTGATCTGATTGAAACAAATGTGTAACTTCTGGGAGTCACACAATCATATTGCTTTAAATAAGAAAAAAATAAAAAAAGAAGCAAAAAATAGAAATTAAATCATTATGGCTAAACAGACACCTTTTGAAATTTTCCCTATACTTCACATTAAGTAAGTGGTCTTGAAAGAACTCTCCTCCAGCTAGGTTTAGGATGAACATTATTATAAAGCCTGTGCAGTTCTTTTAGCCATATTTCAGTTAAAGTTTTTACAGTCTTGAGACACTTGTTCTTTTGCAGCTCTAAAAAATCACTAAAAATGAAAACTGATGTTTGCACCATGTGCCTTTAACACATCTCCATTTTTGTGTGGTTTTGTATTTTTAGTTGATTGGCTTTTGACCCTGAAGCCCAAGTTCTTTAATGTGATACAGCAAAAACAATACTTATATTATATATTTTTATATATATACTGTAATTGAACAGTAGTAACTTAAACCCTGCACAAACTATCTGGAAAATAAACTTTTTTATTTTTGCACTCTTACATATATAAATAATCTTATAGAATCAGCACCTTTTTTCCCAGGAGTTGTATTTTTTTTGTCATTTTTAAAAGGGATGTGCCAATTTCTGAACTCCTATCACAGCTATAAATTTCAAGTTATTGACCATCTGAATGAATTGCTAATGATGATTTATCTAGAATCACACTACAGTCACTTCTCTACTGAGAAAACACAATCTACAATATAGTCCCATATAGCTAATGTTCGATACACAGTATTTTCTAGCACAAGGCTGATGCACCATCAGCCTACTGTATCTGTTTAAAGCACACAAAGTAGCAATAGTTTTGGAAACTTGTCCGCACCAAAAAAGTTTTGCAACAACACAGAGCGAGTTAATAACAACATCTGAGAGATGATTGAATAAAAGCTATATTTACAGCATTTAAAAATTAGACATCTATAATCTTGAAATAGTCAAAGTTTTATTTCTAAGCTATACATTGGTATTCTATAATAAACTATTACAGAAATTATCCCTTGTTTTGAAAATATTATGATTTCAATGTTTATCTGTTCATAATGAGTACTTGTTTGGAGTTTTGATCTCTTAATTATTACTAGGAAGAACCTTATTACCAGTAAGGAATAGAATATACTACTGTAATCTCCTGAGGAATTGTACATCCAATATTGTCTCTAATTCTACCCTGTGTCTATAAGCACACACCACAAGAATCCAAACACCACGAGAAGAACAAGACAACAGTCTTTGAATGCAACATAAAAATTCAGAAAAGCACAGCAAACATGAAACACTGAAAAGCTGAACTACATTTCTTTTGTTTGTTAGGATTACAATTTTAATTACATCTGTGTACATAGAATAAGGATGTTCACATAGTACAGGGAGCAGCTACTAACACTGGTACATTGGTATAGCATTTGATGGAGGTTATTGTTTATTGGTTATTTAGCGACTGTAGTTTTCTGGGGGCATCTAATTGGCCTATACATTAGATTACACCTCTTAACAGTCTTGAAACTGACTGACTTTCATGCTGTGACAATACTGGTTGAAAAGCACATATATTGATTTAGCTACTTGTTAAAAATTGCAATTTACAAAATAAAGTCTAAATTAATAAAGTGTAGAAGTGTTAAATTCTTGAATTTGGTCAGAAGTCTACTACTCTGATTTCTTAATTTTGCAAACATTGGCATTTGCCTTATTGCCTCTAAGCTAGTATTGGTTCACAGGTCTTTGTGTGAGACTGTTATAATTTTGCAAGTAACAGGCAGTATCCCATTCATTTACAACTGAATCAGTTAGAAATCATGTAGCAACTGTACATTTGTACAGTCACACTCTCTTACCATCTTTATAGATTTGTACTTGACATTAGACTACTCAGATATACTGTAGGTGTAATCTAATCCTTTGTGTCAGTGAACATTTAGTTAGAAACTGGAGCTCATGTTAAGAAACTGGATGTTTTGGACCAGACTGGCACACAACATAAATTGCATCCGTGATAATATGCACCTTCCCTTCAACTATTGCTTTAGTAAGATAAATTCCCACATTAATAAATGGCTGAAAAGTGGTAAAGCTGGTACAAAAAAATCTCCATTAGTAAGAAGAAACAAAACATTTAAAAAAAATCTTCCTTCAGGATTCATTTGTCCTTCATTATTGTTCATCATTGTTCAAGCCAGCACAAAAATGCAGTATTTTTTCTCTCTCTTTAGTATTGCATGAATGAATAAAGCTTAAACTATTCCCTGAAAAAGTTACATTGTAGCTAACCTAAGAAATATCTGGAAGACTTGAAAAAACAATTAAGGAATCAAATGGCTGTAACTGATCTAGATGGAAAATGCAATGATAAGAAGCAGCCGATGCATCGTTCCTTAGTTGTCTAATTAGAGACTGCTCCTATGAAATCTAATACTGCATTCAGTCAGTTGGTCGTGTTGTACTGTACTGCAAGGTATGATGGTTCTTTCTTTGATTCCTTTGTCATTGGGGACATTATAGTTCATAATAAGTTCACTGGCATCCATATTATGGATTTCCATCCTTTGGCAGGCCTGGCTTCCATCTCTCTTCAATTAGAGACCTCTTTTAAAAAGTTCAGCAGCAAAGGGAGAAAAAAAGGAAAAGGAAGAAATAAAAGAACAGAAAAGGAAAACAGAAAAGGAAAAAGGAAAACTGCATCAGATAGACACAGAAAAAAGAGTTGAAAGCTGCTTCACAGTCTTGCTGCTAAATATCAGTGCAGTCATTTTTTTCCTTAATTAAACACCAAGTTTCTTTGCCATTATTATCCTGTTTATTTTCCCTTTTTTTCAATGAGCATGATGGGAAGGCCCATGATGCTTTAGTCAGACCTTGGCCTCCAGCATTTCCAAAAAAAGTTTGTGCATGGGGACTTTGCCTTCCAGTTTGATGTTGTAGAAATGCTGCACAGCCTTAGTGGAGGTTTGCCTCAGAAGTGGGAGAGTCATCAGCATCTTGCCAGCTCGGCGTGGGTCTTCCATATGCTGCCCAGCCTCGTAATCCTGTAGAGCCTCATGTAAGACATCCTGAAGTTTCTGAACTGCTTCAACATCCTCTATGTGCATTGAGTCTATAAAACAAAGGAGCGTCATCAGTTTTTAGTTCAGTGTGCCAGAATGTTGAATTACAGTGTAACTGCTCTGAACTGTAATTCGCACTGTAGTAAGTAACCGTACCATAATTGATGGATTTACATAGTATTTTCCATATTGTTTTAGGGATAAGCTAGGTAATTATCCACTTACTTCTATATTGACCTTCAGGAAAATATTTGGGTCTCCTTGTGTAATTATACACATGGAATTGCCATCTGTGAAGGTGCTAAGTTTATGTATATCAAAAAAAGTTAAAAACTATCTATGCAACTTCATAAATTAGTTCATATAGTCATTTTCTAGCTACATAGACACTATAGTAATGAAAGGGCAGAGTCCCTCTCAGTCACAGCCCATATTGCTAGGTCTGCAAGAATGACTCCCTTCAAAAAGTGTGGCACCAATCCATGGCAATCTCCATGGTTACAGACCGAGATGCCATTGATCAGAAAAACAGAGCCATTGGTCTGTCGCACTGGCTGACACAAAGAAGACGTGTGTGTGCACGTGACTTCTTCTTCCTCCCTCATGGGCTAGCAAGGAAATTTCCCTCCCAGTCTGTCATCCTTACATAGATTTTAATGAAGTGGTTCTCAAACTGTGGTCTGCAGAACACATACGGGTGGCGCTTGGAGCTGTCTCTGCCAGGGCTGGCGCTTCCATTTAGGCGACCTAGGACGCCAGGATTTGGGGGGGTGGCAATTCGGCGGCGGGGGGTCCTTCTGCGCTCTGGGTCTTCGGCGGCAATTCGGCAGCGGGGGGTCCTTCCGCACTCTGGTCTTCGGTGGCACTTCTGGGGCGGGTCCTTCACTCGCTCCGGGACCCGCTGCTGAAGTGCCCCGAAGACCGGGAGCGCGGAAGGACCCCCCCGTCGCAGAATTGCCGCCGACCGGGAGCACGGAAGGACCCCGCCTAGGGCGCCAAAAACCCTGGCGCCGCTCCTGGTCTCTGCCTCGTAACACCGACATATCTTGCTAGATGTAGCCCACCCAGAAAGTTTGGATCCTATAGAGTTACTTCTGCCAATTAAACTTTTTAAAAAATCAACAAACAAACCAAATGCCTCTCTGCATCTTGCCTGGCTACTCTATATCTATCTCTGCCAGCTGTTATCAGATTTGAATAGGAGATCTAACCAAAGCATATAGGAGGAACCAAACTGAACTGCCAAGTGACCTAGAAAGATTTGAGCAGTGAAAGCTGCAGGCAACAAAGGGAGATTCAATCCAAACAAATGTAAAGCCCCAGACAGCACAGATATAAAGCAAGGAGATGTAATCAAGAAGCCAATGCATTGCATCAAAATGGATGTATTTTAAATGTGTAGTCCTAATCCTATGACTATTTCCTTTAACTATAAATACCGCAGAGATAAATAATGGGAGCTTTGGGGTGGGGAAAAGGTGGTCCACGAAAGAAGTGGTTCAGAGTATGTAAAGGTGAGAGAACCTAATATGTTATCCTGAGGGCAATGATGGGCATGGGGCACATCATTTGCAATTGATTATCCTTCCCTAGAAGTCAAAAAGTCATTCTCCTAAATTGCCTGGATATGGTTTCTGAAACGAAATTTGTTACATAATAATAATTTCCCATTCTTTTTGTCTGTGTTAGCTCTTAGTCGCTTTCTTATATCTTCTAACAGGATTGAGACTTAACGCAACTCAATACTTAGCACAGGGACCTACTAGCCACTTTTTCTCCCTTGCTCCCCAGCAGCTGGGAGATGAAGGCGGGGAGAAATGTTTTTTCTTCTGTAACATATATCAACACCATCATCACCAGAAGACTGATGGGAGGTTGATCTGGGACACCCCCTAACTCTCTGAGGTAGAATGAGTGGTGTTTCCAGGGCTTCTAACCTGACATATGGTAGGCCTTAGTGTGCAAGCATTCTTTGATTATGTGGGGAGACCAGCTGGATCTCCAGGACAGTTGTCAAAGGTGTGTTGAAAGAGAGTAGCCATCGGCACTCCCCTCCAGTTACCAACACACAGATTGGTGCATCATCTTAAGAGAGCTTGATAAAATACCACAGCCTTATACAGTATTTATCATGAGGGTTAACTCAATCAAATTGTGGCCTTACTGCCTATTCAGTTAAGAGAATGGACCACAGGTAACACTATGGCAGATGGGTGCACACTCAAGGAAATCAGTGAAGTTGTTAAGCTTACACTAGGGTTGATTGTGGGGTATTGAGTCCATGGCATTTTAAGAGTATTTCCTCAAGAGGCCCATTAAATATAAAACCCATTTTCATAGCATTGTAGTTTTGATTTTAATTTTTGACTATTTAGCAAAGCTCTGTTTTCAGATGGAATGATGTTTAAGTGAAACTTCTTCCTGTAGCCAAAATACACTTATATAATTATTTCTTCTCTTATATTAAGCAGCATCACATACCTGATGGCTGACACAGCACCTGATTTGTCAGTTTTATCCTACAGAAGATAACAGTCTAGCAGGTTTCAGAGTAGCAGCCGTGTTAGTCTGTATCCGCAAAAAGAACTGGAGTACTTGTGGCACCTTAGAGACTAACAAATTTATTTCAGCATGAGCTTTCCGAAGAAGTGAGCTGTAGCTCATGAAAGTTTATGCTGAAATAAATTTGATAGTCTATCAGGCTGTGTGCCATGAGTTTAATTTTTGCAACTCTTACCTATCAAAGTAATTTTTGTTGAAGCATGTGGCTCCATTAGCTTTAACTGGACTATTTGTTTGAGTAAAAGTTACTCAAGTGAGTAACAATTACAGGATTAGGCCCAGGAACTTGAACTACAATCCTAGAGATAAGATACATATTTTCCACTAATTCATGTTTTCTCAGATAATTTCAGCATGTGGGAAATACAGCTCTTACTTAAAAGACAATGTGAAAAAAACATTACACACACAGATAGATAAGAGGTTAACAAAGAAAGGTTAATGTTCCATCTTGAAAGAAAGCTGCAAACTAAAAAAAAAAAGAAAATAGTTATAGCTCTTGCTCTGAAACAGACAATTATATACAAGTTTGGATCATTTAGCACGTATTACTGATTCTGATGACAGTTTATCTGTTAATTACATATAATGGAGTCCTATGGGGATTTTACATGTTTAATAATTCTAGGTCTCAGAGAATACATGCCCTAAGAAGCATGCAGTTACACATGTTATGCACACACTGCTGAGATTAGATACCGTGCACCAAGGTAGTCAGGTCTAAAAAAATTAAAAGTGAAAAACAAAAACAAAGTATAAAAAGGAGGGAATAAGGATTAAAAAATTTAAAAAGGAAAATCCGTAAAATTTTTCCACTGTTCCCATCACCCACATCTGCCTTTTTTGCTACTTTTGTAACAACAACTTCAACTTTCCCCTCTTTAGTATTAGTATGGAACCAGTTAGTTAATACTATTTACCTGGGACAATGAAAGGTAAATCCCTGAGTACAGACCACACACACACACACACACACACACACACACACACACACGTTCTGATCTTAATTACACACACACACACACACGTTCTGATCTTAATTATACTGGTGTAAACATGGAGTGCTCTACTGAATTCAACATTCATAAACAAACACTTCTTGATCGTCCACTGGACTCTGTTTAAAGTGATTTCTTTCCAAACATTTACACTGCATTTCAAAAGCCAGGTTCTCTGCTGTGCCAAGTTTCTAATTACAGATCCCTGATTCTCTGGTTGGGCTTGGGCTATTCCTAATGGAGTTTTAGAGCAATGTGGGTGCTGCTCTAAACTCTGCTGGCTAATAACAGTCCCCAAGGAACTGTCCATCAACCATGGATTGCTAAATCACAGTGTGTGCAGACTATGCCCCACCATGCCCTCTGCCAGTGCTATGCTTAGCGGCTGGTGTAGGAGCTGGGTATTCTGGCTCTGTGCCAACTGAGAGCTCTTCCATGTCAGAGAAATTCAGCTTGCCAAATCTGTCTGTTCTCCAGCCACTCTGTGCCAACAGAGGAGCAAAAAGAGGCCATAATATTCTAGAAATTGGCACTAAATGTTTGGCAATTTCTACCCTCTAGAAAATTCTCCAGATTGTTCCTAACTGGGTAGATTTTTGTTTTATGCAGCAGATGTGAAGTTTGAATTTCAAAGGGATGGGTGGCAGTCTGCATTGATATATGGGTTTTGTAATATTTTCCTCAGAGGAGTGGAAGACTTTCATTGAAATCAGTGGTGATCCTGTAGATCTGTAACAGTGCAGCTCAGATTACATTCTGGCCATATGGCTTTATGAATGCTTGCTGCCTGTACATTTTTTCCCTCACACTGAATTTGATTATGAGAAGAAAAAAAAACCACAGACAGAAAAAATGAAGGTGGAAAGCAAATCAGAATCTGTGACATGACATAGCTGTTACACCCCAGGGTCTCAAACTTTTTTACAGTGTGGACTACATCTTAAGAGAGGGATTGTCTTGCGGTTCCCCTCCTTTTCCATCGGTAATCATATAGCATCCCTGGGGTACACAGAGCTATTGCTTACATGGAAAAGTAATAGTAGCAATGTATTTTTTGCTGTCCTTTACATCGATTTGGCAGTGGAAAACAAAGTGACCAGCCAACTCTCCAAGGGCCACCCGCGTGTACTCTGCAGACAGCCAGTGGTTCATGGGCCACAGTTTGGGCAGCTGTGCCTTGGGAGATATAAAAGTATGTCACAGGAAATGAGGTGAGAACAAATAGCAGAGAGATATGGTCACAAACAGCTATTACAATCTCTTTGAAGACTTTGATTTAACTTGAAAGATTTTAAAATGATTTAATTGAATTACTATAATTTAACTTCCTATTTAGAGAAAAGATTCAAAATCATTTCAGCTTTACTCATCCTAGAGTCTGCTAACACTTAAATGCAAACTCACTAAATCTGGGCTGTTTAATTAGACCATGATTCAGCTGGCAGACTGTTCAGGAAAATATTAATCTCGATTAGGATCCTTCTTCATGTTCCAGCCTTGCTGTTTGGCTCTATGTCTCGTTCCTGGTTTTAAATGAATGTAGATCTTAATCAGGCTGGCATTTGTTCCCGGAAATAAGGAAAATGGTCCAGAATGTTGCACTGGCCCCGCAAAAGTAAAAAGAAATAGCTTCAGCAGATACAGAAATTACAACTGAATCCAGAAACAGATTAATTTATCGTTGACAAACCCTGTCTAAGCTAGTGTGATGGTGAGATCAATAAGAACTATTATAATTTAAGGGAACACAAAGGCTATGCAGAGACACAGAACGACTTAATATATCAGATAACATCTAACTATTTATTATGTTACATATAAACATTTTAAATGCTCTACCTGTGCCAGGTAAGTGAACCTGTGAAAATAAGATTAGAAAAATCATTTTCCTAGTAGACTCCCTTGGACGTCTTACAATTACCATTCCAAAGGGAAATGGTAGAAATCTACACCTAGATGTGAAATCCTTTCAAACCAGTGCCTAGATTAACAGTTAAATTAAACGGGGACATGTGTTGTCATTCAGAAGTACACAGATTTTCATCTTAAATGACCTACAAAAAAGCAGCACAGATTGGTGAGGTTGAAGATTTCTACAGCTAGGCAGGGGAACTCATTGATACTATGTCAAACACTGTGTGCTGCTCAGAGCAAGAGATTTCAGTGCTGAAGTGACGAAAGAGGTTGTTGATCAGAGTGTTGCAATGAAAGAAGGTAAAATCAACAATTTAGGACATCGACTCATTAAGCTCCGCTCTGAGAATCATCTTATCCTTGCAAATGCTTTGTTTCCCCATCACAGCAAGGAAAAATACAATGGGACCTCTTTTGATCAGCTCCACGGAAACCTGATTGATTGTATCATTGTGCAGAAAAGAGAGAAAACTAGATCTCTCACCTGAGAAAAACACTACAAAATCTAGATATCAACTCAGATTACCATCTACCTTGTTTAAAATTCAGGCTTCATCTCAAATGAAGAAAACAAACATCTGGTCACCCAGGAATAATCCAGGACACATCATAGAGCATGGAAACTAGCAAATGTTTGGCATGAACCTAAAATGAGGGAAGAGAGACCACTCTAAAATGGTACTTTGTACTCTTTATGTATTTAATATCACTAGGAAGAAAACATGGAAGAGATGAAACACATGGACCTCAAATGAAGCATTTCTGCATTTCAAAAAATAGAGACTATCTAAAGCAAGAAAATAGGAGAATGAATAAAGTAACAGGGATTATGCAGCAGTGAGCAGAAACATTCAGATGCTCACAAGACACGATACAGAAGAAAACTTCAACAAGTAGGGACAGAAACTTGACTGAAAGCAACCACTGGGCTATACTGATGGTTCTGTATAAGTAATTCACAAGTCAAAAATGGATACAATCAAGTTAAGCCGTTGTAAGATCCTGACAGAATTTGATGAGATCAAGAACAAGTAGAACAGTAATTACAGGGCTTTTAATGCAACTCTAGACAGCACGATCTAAATTTGGATTATGTCTCAAATAAAATGAATTTGGTGGTCTGACTCTCTTCTCTAACTGGAATTAATGAACCAAAACAATATTGCACAAATCCCCACCATTTTGCAGTATCTACTGAGGGGTGCGCTGTTCTGAAACTGAAAAATTACTGCATGTTGGGATTGAGATGCACGATAGAGTTGCACAGGGAAACTTGCAAACTTTGCAAAGTGCTTGTCCGCTGCATTATTTATATTTAATTTCATAAGTACTGCAACTCAAAAAAAAAGTAATAGAGCCCCAAAAATGTAAAAAAAAAAAGTTTTTTTAAACTTGAAAGAGATCCTTTATAACCATTAAACAAACTGTATTCCTGGTTTGTTTATCCAGCCTCTTTTGAGAAAAATCTTCATAATTAAGACTTCAGGAAAGCACTTGAACACATGCTTCAGCTCATCCTTATTTAGGACTTTAACCCGTGCTTAATTTTGAGTATGTGATTAAGCACCGTTCCTGAATAAAGATGATTTCCTGAGTCTGAGGCCTGAGGCTGGATATAGGAAGGTAGACAAGTAGAATACTTTCTGCAGCTAAAGTGATTGGGCAAAAATAGTCTGAAGATAGGATTATATCTGATTATAACATTGGGAAGCAGAATTTATCAGCCAGAATATACAAGGGAAATTAAAGAGAAACAAATTAAGAAGTTCTCTTAGAAGAACTCTCTAAGAAGTTCAAGGAGGGCATGTATAACAAGCAAAGAGAAAAAAGAATTTCGATCAACACACACGTAATCAGGAATGCACTGATCTGGCCTACTTTTAAGTAGAGACATGAAAGCTGAATTCTCAAGAGAGTTTACATGCGGCCCAGATAATGCTGACTCAGGCTCGTGGGGTTCAGGCTCCACGGCTGAAAACTGCTGTGTAGACTTTCAGCCTTGGGCTGGAGCCCATGTTCTGGGACCCTGAACTTCTATGCAGCAATGTTTAGCCTAGGGTGACCAGACAGCAAGTTTGAAAAATTGGGACGGGGGTGGGGGATAATAGGAGCCTATACAAGAAAAAGACCCAAACATCGGGAACGTCCCTATAAAATCAGGACATCTGCTCACCCTACTTTAGCCCCCACAGCCCAAGCCCCGTGAGCCCAAGTCAGCTGTTCTAGGCCAGCAGCAGCAGGGTTTTTATCCCTACATAGATGTACCCCTGATGTAGGATGGAGAGAATATTTTAAAGATGGTGACACTGTAACACACAGAGTGTAAAAATGAATTCAAGAAATACTTTAATTCATGGTAATTAAGGTGTGTAGGGGGATTTATGGTGTCATGAAAAAACAATAAGTTTAGGATTAAAATAGATTTTAAAAGGGGGGGCGGTTGTCTTTTCTTTCACCTACATTCCAAAAGGAAGCACAGGGTCAGGACAACGAATAAGTAGACGGGACTTCTACCAAGGAGAGATGCAAAGCGTCCGGAGAAGGGATGACTGCAAGACTGAGTAATAGGACAAGATATTAAAAAAAAAGACAAAGCTGCATGGATAACATCAAGGGTCCTATTCTTCGACTGCAGGATACAAATAATGGTTGTAATAACCAATAAGAGTTCCTGGTGCTCTGCAGTGGAAAAATAGGGTGAATAGAAGCATTTCTATTTCTGCTACTGTTGTTAATATAGTCAGTTGATCTGGGTTTGCTTTCTGGCCAATATACCTGCCTCTTGGTAGAGGAATCATAGTGTCTTCCAGTGAAGGCACTGGACTGGGAGTAAGGAACTCGGGGTTCCATTCCCAGTGCTGCCATAGGATCGGGCAAGTCACTTCACCTTTTTGTACCTCAGTTTCCTAATCTGTAAAATGGGGATAATGCCTGCCTACTTCATAATGATATGAAGAAAAACTCATTAACATACATGAGGTGCTCGGATACTAGACTGAAGTGCCAGAGAAAAGTCAATTAAATAATAAAATTCTAGCAAATGGTGGCAAACATGGACATCTTCTCTACAAATTGTGAATGGCACTCAGATGACAACATGGAAGATGAACTGGAGGCAGAAATGGCATTCATGTATCAGGAAACGCTTACTATACTAGCAATTTCCAATATGTTTTTTAAAGTGGTGTCCCACAAATTTTGGTATTTTTTATTAGCAAAAGAAATACTATTATAGTAACAATGACGTAAATACAGATTTTATATGTATCCTCCAAACTAATTTCAATATTAATGGAAATAACAATACAATGGACAAAATACAACTACAAAAGATGGCATCACTAGAAATTAGATATAACCTGCTACAGTATACCATATAGCTACAGTCAAAATTGGGCATAAAATAAGATATAGACTCAATGGAATAGGAAATGTATATTGTTCTTCCAATTAACATTTACACTGAAACACTATTAAATACTAACAAGCCTCTGCTCAGAGTATGTAATTTAGGTGAAGGTAAAGTTTGACAAGTTAAATCCTAGATATGATCAAAATTTGCCACTGGCATAAGTGGATGTGTGACTTCATTGATATCAACATTTGTCTGTGTTATGATGTATAACAAACTCCTTGATTTGCTCTCTCTCTCTTCTGGGGTGGGGATGGTATTAAAAGAGCTTTTCTTTAGAGCTAGATCAAGTAGGAGAACAGTGATTATGATGGGGAGCAGGAAAGGTCCCTCTGCTGCCTCTGAAATGGAGCAACTATGCACCCAGTGCTGAGATGTAGGAGCAAATTTTCAACAGAGCTCAGATTTTTCAGGGCTCAACTCTCATTTAGGCACCTAAATAAGGGCCAGCTTTTCAATCCTGCTGCACTCTTTAGAAAAGCTGGCCACTTACTTTGGTGCTTAAATGGGAGCTCAGCAGTTCTGGAAATGTCTGACCCCATTGTGGATGCTGAGCTTTTTTGAAAATTCTGTCCTGAAGACACAGTCTAGTTGAGGTTGTTACTGATTAAGCAATTCCAAAAACTGTTCTCCTGGATCTCTCTGTTTGGTATTAATCCATGCACAAAAGCATAAAATGCTATCACAAAGAGACAGGCAGGTCACCTTTTACATGTGTGTGTGCACAAGTAACTCTGTGTATATACACTCACACACACGATGCAAACATTTCACCTCTCCTAACATCTGAGAAACTAATTGGAACATGAATATTTTGGAAAATGTTCACAGTTATTTTTCTATGTGAGTAAACAAAGTGCTCATTGGTGCCAGATTGTTTCCACTGAGCAGTGTACAGCTGAACACGGAATTTTCTTGCAGTCATTTTGAGGTACCTGTCTGTCTTTATGTGTGCTTGGAAGGAAGGAAGGAAGGAAGGGAACAGTGATATTGATAAGACAACCATTAATAGTAAGTCTCTTTTCTGGTATTAAAGCATAAAGAGTGCATTAATTATTATTGAATCAAGCCAGATGTTTAAAACTAAGCTGTTAATTTAGATGAATGTCATATCAAGCACTGCAGGTCAAAAAAGAATTACTGAAATCATGACTGTACGCAGGGCTGAACTGTGTGTAAAAAACGTGAAAACCTTTATGCTGTTATGTAGATAAACTATAGATTCTTCCCAGACTTTATATGCATTCTGGTTTTTATCAATACCTATAAAAGATTGTTCTTTAAATGGGAAGTACAGACATAGTATGATGTCTAGGGAATTGTAGAAGCAGAACTATAATGGTCATCATTCAAAAGTGAAAACTTGCTAATAGATACCACACAGCACTACCTGAAATACAAAATTTCCCCTCTGCTCTTAGTATAGGAAATAATGGTGGTATCTTAGATACCATTCTACAGAAACTGTTGGAATATGGTGAAATTTTAATGGTATCAATGGCATATACTGTAGGAGAACTTAGGATTGCAAAAAATTGGTATTTTATGACACCTAGGTTTGTCAGTCCATACAAAGAGCTTGTGGTATTTATTAAAAACAGAGTCCAATCAAGGTTAAGACAATCCACAATTTTTTTTCTGCCTCTAAATACCAGCAATGAAAATGGTATGATGTTGAATTGTAAATCATTAAATACAGATACTGTGTCAGAAACCCCTTATTGTCTATTATTTACATTAGAGTTAACCTGGGATTCTTTTTAGACAAGATAGAACAGCCAAAAACATATGAAATCTGTAAGATTCCTTGTGGTACTTGATCTTTTTTTCCTCAGATAAAGAATATGAGTCCATTAATGTTAAGTTGGGAGAATAAATATCTGAACAACACTAGAATTGCTTGAAGAAAAAAGATATGACAACAACAAAATGTATTTAAAACCAAATTATTAAATGATTATTCTTATAATTGCATTTCATTCTAGGATATCTATTGTAGTTCCATTTACATTAATCAAGGTCATGGTTACGTAAAACTGAACTACTCTATTTTGTCTAGGAAAAAGCTTATACTGTACTTTTAGTAGAATTTGCAATCGAAACACTAAGGGTTTGATTTTCTGTAATGACTTGTAATTTTGTAAGTGCAATTCACACCTACAAATTAGTGAGATAGCAATTGGTAACATCTAACTACCCGAGTTGTATGTGCAACCTACTAAAACTAGAGATTGGTTTGACCTTTTCCTGAAAATGATACTTGAAGAATCCAATCCTGAATTCCTGCTCAGATAAAACTCCTGCTTATGTCAATGTGTGTTTTCTTAAGTAAAAAGTTCAGTGGGAATACTCATATGCTAAAGAGCTTCTAGGATCAAGATTTTGGCCCTTAGTAACTAAAATGTCTAGTGCTAACAATATAAATACCGTTAACACAAAACCAAGTTGGAGTTAGGTGGCTGATATGCATTTTAAATCCTTTTCACAATAGTTTAGTTTCAAGCCAGCATATAATTTTATTAAAATATGGGGAGGAAATGATTTCATTTTAACTTGCTTTGAATTTTAATGCAGTGCACTATATTTGTTCACATTACCCTGGATGTAATTCCTACTGAAGTTGATGGGAATTGCAGTAACTTAAGCTACAGATGAATTTGGTCCACTACATGTAGCATGTATAACTAAACTTTTTTGATATCTTATGCAATTATCCATCATATCTTTTTTATTGAATAACCTATATATAAAATAGCAAAAATAAATAAAATAGATCCCTACATGACCATAACTTTGGTGTTCTGCACCTGGAATATAATCTTGGGGGAAACCTTTCCTATAACTATGAAGCGTTTTGAACTCAATATTCAGCCTGCTCTAAAATAAATCATCTTCCAAACAAAAAGAGCCTTTGACCATTGAATGGCATACTAGAACCATTCTGGGTAGGGTAAATACAAATTAAGAAGATTCAATAAGGGGATGGAGGATATTTAACAAAGAAACAAATGGTGATTTGGTTTTGCATTTTTTGAGTTATATCTCCAATTAAAAATGCAAAATGCTAAATACCATTACAAAGACAAATAGGAAATTACAACTTCATTGTTGAAAACAATTTCCCTCCTATCAGTCTGAGGCTTCATGCATCAATATTGTAGATGAACTGTTAATTACAAAATCAATTAAAAAATTATTTCTAAAAACAGTCACGCGTCCTGACTCTCAGGGGGGCAATTTGGGCAGAAGGTCTCATCTCACTAGGACCGCGCCAAATCACAAGTCGTCATCCACAAGTAAGCAAAAGCAATCTGGTTTTTCATTTTTCAGCGCGGCTGAGCCCAGCCTGAGATTGATCGTCACATATGGCCCCAGAAAACAAACTGTCAATACCTTGAATGCTGCAGAATTTGAACAAATAGCCGTCCGCCCATTCAAGCCACTCATTGCATCCCATTTAACAGATTTTATTGACAGTTTCCTTCTTGTAATTAAAGGGAAAACTACTGGCCAGCAACCAAGATAAAGTTCAAAGATAGGGTCAAAACAAAAGCAGATGGAGGGGCACGGTGTGACTGTCAATGGTACATAGCATCAGAGCACGTTATTGACACACAGATATCTAATGATCGGCACGTCATTAAAGAGGAATCTATCCTGAACTTTATGCAAATGATAAAAGGGACTTAAGACCATAATAAAGCATTAGAGAGACAAAAGGAAAACCAACAAAGCACAAATGATTTTTACTTATCAGACACTCTTCACTGCTTCAGCACTTTTACATTCAAATTTAGAGAAAAAAAATCACTTTTTGCAATTCTTAACACCTTCTGCACAGGTAATATCTTTTAGTGAAACTTTACCATAATAATAGAGGATTCATATGGTAAAGTGTAGTCCTTGTATGATGAAAAAGGGATTTCCCCCCCCGAAACCGACTCTGGGTTCACCTTACCAATACATTTAATAGCTGTATTCAAGGAAATCATATACTGCATCCATCCATTCTATTCAGTTTAAGTGAAATGATTAGTCTTATCTGGATTATGAAATGGATTTACTAGAATAACGTCTATATTCATTTGAAAGGATCTCTGCTTGTGTAATACCTTCCAAATTATCTAGCGTATTATTCTTTACTGCATTAGGAATATGTTCCACAAAGGCTTAAAACTGTAAAGAACTTCCTTAATTTGAACTACCTTGTTTATAGCCTTTCTATATTAGAGCCACAAAAAGTGAAGGTCCATTTACGAATTACTTATTCCTAAACATTGTTTAGAACAACCATGCAGAAGATACTATGGGAAGGAAAAAAGTGATGCGAAAAAAATGTAGCAACCATCATGACAAACTGCCAACCTGAATTAGCAAGCGCTATAGCTTTCAGGGTCACAAACTCTTCTTTCTCCAACTTCATGCTCTTGTATTTCTTTACCAGCTGCAGGATGGCGTTGTTGAGGTCAAGAAGGCCTGCTAATTTGGACTGGTCTTCATCCATAATATAATCTTCAGCGTAGACAAGCTCATCCTCAAAAGAAAGTGATCGGTACACTACACCCAGGATCAAAATCTCCATCCAAGCACTCTGCAGAAGGCTCATCTGGTCAGCTAGAGACAAAGTGGAGAATCCTAAACAGCAAAAAAAGGGCAGGGGAAAAATATTAAATAAGTTCAAATGCACCATAACTCTGCATTACAACTTTCCCTTTTTGTTTTCTTTTTATGTAAGTTATGAATCAATATATATGGATTCCACTCTCCCCCTCTGCAAGATCAATCAGCATAAAATTAAAGGGCTTCTAATCAAGGTAAAAATTAGAAGCAAGCCTGAATTTGTATGTATTTTCTGTAGGAGTTGCATTCATTCTGAAGCAACGTAAAATGGTTTGCACTTCCTCTTCTCAGTAGAAACATTCTAAAATCCACTGCTATGAGGCTCTGATCTGATGGCATCTAACAAGTTAGATAACAAAAAACGTAGGTTTAAAGGGCTTTTATTAGCAGAAGCTTAGTTCTGTTCATCACTGCTGTAAAGAGAATGAGCTAATGTCTTCAGAGGCCCCCTTTAAACCAAGGAGCATGTTTTCAAAAAAACTTTTTTAACAGGAAAGATTTTATGCCTTAATAGAATTAAGGTGATTATCACAATGAGCAAAGAGCGTTTTGAACTTCAACCTCAGCAGAAAGAGAAGTAAGGCCTATCCTCTTCAGAAAAGACGCTAATTACTTCTGTAATGGCTTCTGACTCTACTACGGTTGCTGAAATAACAGGATGGCACATTAAAGTGCCAAGTGAATAGTAATCACACAATCATTTTTGAGAGGGAGAGAGAAAATTTAATAATGCTTCTTAATGAATTTAAGTTTTGCCTTCTTTTTTTTCCTGCTCTCTTTCCTAATAGGATCACTAAGGGCAAGTATCTTTACTGTCTTACCTTTTCAAGCTCTTGTTTACAGTAGCTGTTAATTTATTATATCAAACTGCTAATATCCCCAATCACATTAGGAGCTACAGAACAATATGGGAAAGGAAGTGATTTCCTGGCCTGTTGGTGAAATGTAGTAGTTTGCCAGTTGGCACCATCAACCACAAGTACTTAATAAAATCATCAAAGGGGATTAGTCAAGCTTTTCTTAAGGGGGTCTTAAGACATGTCTGAAGCTTTCATGTAGTTGTTTATGGAGCTGCTTACATGTTCTCTGACAGGGTTCCTGCTGCAAGAAGGGTCTTTTTGTCGTTCAACTATACTTAAACGTATTTCCCTCCTGTTTTGAAAGTCTGGATTTACATTCCAGTAAGAATATAACAAACTGGCAAATTTACACAGGTGTCTGCTACAAATTAGTAACAAACCTATTACATTTATTTTATTAATGCATCTAAAGCAGCAAGCATCCATAAAAACTGAAACACAAAACTGGCTGCTCTCTCTCTCTCATTTTCATTTTCTCATACTGTCTTTTGTGCCCAGTGATAGAATTGTAGTTCCCTGCCTTCAAAACAAATCCAACAAAAATAGCAAGCAAGAACAACACTGAAGAGGTGAAAAAAGAGAACACCACATCTGTAATTAAAATAAATAGGATGGAAAGGGAAAGGAAATAATAATTTGAAAAGTCATAAGGAGGAATGTACGCTTTCAATTAGCTTTCATGCTTCTGTTCCTTTCCCTTCTCTCAAGAACCAGTTTTTCTGCAGTAGCAGATGGACAGAGCATGTAGCCTGCAGCACCGTCCTGTGACAGCCCTATTCTCCCTTCCAGACACTGCTGTTAGTAAATAGATTTACACATTCTCCAATCTCCACACATCTTTCTGCCGAATAATTAAAAGCAGGATGATTAGTTTATTGAGTGGAAGGAGGAACTTTTTTATTGAGGTCCATCCACGATTTTATCAGGGCCAGCACTTTTACGGTTGTCATGAGGGTGCAGGCATCCAATTTTTCTTATCTGCCTGATTAATACAAACGCTGTTTCAGGACGCATTAATTAACAGATACAAATCTACGTTCTCATGGAAGGATCAATACAGAGAAGAAAAGAGGCATCAATGTGAATTTAGTGCTGATGATGGAGAAGGCACTCTATTGACATTTACGTGCATGGAAACTTTAAAGTTGCAGTAGAGCCCCTTTGTCCCTGTGATTTACAAATGACCAATTTTTTAGCTATAACAATGTTTCACACACTTCTGAGGGGTTTAATTAAGCAAAAGGCAATAAAATCAGTTTTGATTAAAAAAAGTTTAACTTGCATTCACCTCCTTTCTATTTTTCTCAAAGCTCTCAACTTGCTTCTTTTATTTACATATCTACTTTTGTACAAGAGTTTTTACAAATTACAGTGTGTTTCAATACCACATTTATCGTGTGTCATAATAAAAGGAAACCACATACAATCTCTATGAAAAAAATGAGGACGCTGCCTGTGATTTACTGTGCAGTACTTATGAAGAATGCATCTTCTGCAGATGCATTACAGATGCTAAGATTTTTCACAGGAAATGTTTAAAAATCAAACACAAATTATTATATCAAAGAAACTGACAAATATAAATCCCAAAATTCTACCCTTTACTAATAAACAAATATGCAGGGTCATTTCCTCCTCTGTTAAAAGCAACTTTTGCTTGAAAGTCTGCTCAGTGAAAGCCTATTTTTACTCTTAGGTACAACCCTTCATGGGAACGTAAAGTTGAATCTTGTAGAACCTAACCTATGGAGTGGTTTTTTGTTTTTGTTTTTTTGCCAGAATATTTGGAAGCATAAGGCATGCCTATAGTACAATACAATTTTCCTTTCACTGGACATTCAGCATATCACAGTAAATGAAGGGGTTAAGAAGGGATGTGTGTTTACATAATGAGATCTTTTTAAAATTGTTGAGACCCCTATTCCTTTATCTCATCGAACTCTGGTCCTGACCCTACAAACCTTACCCACATGAACACTCGCTATTTGTGTTTCAACTCCTACTTCAATGAATCAATCAGGACCAAAATTTGTTCTAAATTTTGGGCAGAAGTTCCAAAATTTGGCCTTCTATTTGCAAATATAGGAACATTTTTTATGAAAAATATATTTTAATTATACCTAATATCCAGATGTAGTGACAGCAGCAGTGTTACTAACTAAAGTCACAATAAATAGATATATGAAGTGTTTTCATTAGCAATACTAAACTAAACTAATAACTCAAATAACAATTTGTCCTAGCTTGAAAAAATACTAACCTTGTTTTCTGACAAGTGACTATTTTCTATTCAAAATGTAATTATTTGAAAAGAAATCCCCAAACTATGTATAAATACATGTCAAGGTATCTGGACTAGTTATAGGCTTCTAGCTCACAATAGTGAACTCTTTTCAAATAGACATAAGAGGTTGCATTATGGTTGTGTTGCTGAACTTTATATAGTGTGTTGCATAGGTCTTTAATCCCTGGTGTTTGACAGGTCATAGTTTAAAATATTCAGCTGTATTATGACTTTTTAAAATGCACTTATATTGTGGTACTTTCCCTCCCTCCTTCCCAGCTTGGACCATTCCATGCATATTGGTGACAACTTTGATCTCTCTTCATCTCCTTCCCCGAGTCAGTGCCATTTAATGTATCTCAGGCATTTTGCTAGCAGAATGACTCTGTACCTTGACCTGCAGTTAAATAGCATGTTTATCTGCAATACAGTGTGCTCCAAATAAACCAGATGACAGTTTGGAATAACGTCATTTGGAAAGACTGAAAAGCTTCTCAAGAGTCAGGTACCCCTGAGGTAATAAGCTTGAAGGAAGCATGTTTTGTGCCAACCCTCCTGCCATCTTCTACTAGACGCTCATGTGCTTGACAATGATGCCATGGGCACTTGTCAAGATTTTTTTTTTATTTTTGCCTGCAAACTGATGCACTTTGCAGTCAACTTACAAAAAAGGCTAAGCATTTGAAAGTGTGAAGGGCAAAAAATATCTGACGGCTAGTCTTCAAAAATACACTTTCATTTCAGAAAGTATAAATGTTTATTTCCTGAGCTGAGTGTTGACTGAAATAGGCTGCAGTGCAGGCATATGAATTTAACCCCTGCTAGGCATTCTTTCCAGTGCCATTTTTATGTAGCTGAGTGCAAGCACTGTAAATCTACAGGGTGTCTCATAATATCAGTTAGCAATGGCATTGATTTGCTGGTTACAGTTGTTTTCTTTTTGAGGGGGGAAAGGGGGAATTGTAATGTTTCTCCCTCTAAAAATAGAGACTTTTCAACACACAGTATATCACACTCAAACTGTAATTATGCCATAATGATTCACTGCGATCACTAAGTGTGAATTGAGAGAAGGTTGATTGAGCAACTTAGCATATGCTTGATTTTTCCTTTCACATACCAATAAACCCAGTGCTTAGACAAAGTGAGGAATAAATAGGTAACAAAGGCCTTAACGTTTTTATTATGTGTCCTTCCACAAACAAGAAGCTGAACCATACTATCCACAGTATTAGGAGTTCTAAACCATGGTTACATACAGATTTATCAGACTTTTAAATGGGGCTATTTAATCCATTGCTCTCTTCAAATATCGGAACATGTAGCACTTCCTTTCTATTTCACTTCACACATAGCTCCATGCTAAGCAGGGTAAATCTTTTATATTCCTGAAGCCCCTTTCCTCTACTTCATTAAGATGGACTTCGTGGACACTAACTCACTAGGGGCTAGAGTGAAGCAGCTGCAGATGGTCAAGTGCCAAAGCAAGATCGGTAGCATACACATAGCACTATGAGAACTATTTTACAAAAAGAGTGTCTACAGATATCCCTGCTATTATTTTCAGCATTAAGCATTTGATGCCTAACCCAGGCTACTCCTTCTTAAAGCCCTGTTTCTTTTGCTTCACATTAAACTAGATTTATTACATCAATAGTATTTGTTTATAAACCAGGATTTTTTTTGTATTGGATACCAAAAGAATTGACAAATCTGGAAGTTATTGATGTTTATGGATAACCTGGCCCCAATTACTTCACCATTTGTTTCCATGTTTGTTGAGTCTATGAGCAAAATATTCCTCTAGTTTCCAATGTCTTATACATCAAATATTTTCATTTACATTTTTTATAATCAAAGCTGTGCTTTAAAATGACATGTTCACTAGTGTGTTGCAAATTCCACAGTTGAAATATCAGAGTTTGGATTTTTAAATTATTTGTACTTAATTTTGATAGATTAACTTCCTTCTAAATGTTTTGTGTGTACTGGTATTTCCAGTGCAATTTCCTCATTTAAAAAATGATGCCTATTCACCATTGGCTGAAAGAACAAAACCAAAGTTTTAAAAGCTATGGCTTATTTCTCTCTCCCTCTTTTCCTGCACAGCAGAATACTTTATCTAGTGTGCTTGGCTTGGGATTCAAATAATCAACAGTGGGTCAAATTTTTATATCTGTTGCACCAGTGTAAATCTGCAGTAGCTCCACTTCGTTCTGAAATCAGAATCTGGCCTAATAGGTTTCCAGATTTGTTACTGTAGGACTACTGTCCTCTCTCCTTTTCACATACATTCAATACTTGCCTAGATTCACCGTGGGACTCCCACGGATGTAAACCTTGGCAGAAGACTCCAGCAGCAACATTTCTGCTATAGGCACATGAGGTTGTTTAGACAGGACAAGGGCAGCTGGGGAAAGGCACCTAGGTAGCACTGACTCCAACTTAAAGCTGTTCTCTTCCCATTGGGGAAATCCCAGGGACAGCAGGAAGCATTAATAGTACTTGGCTCTATGAGCTAAGATATGAAAAAAATTATCTAAGTTATATCTGTTCTTCTCCTTTAGAGTAAATACTCCCCTGACTTCCAAGCTCTTGAATAGCATAATCCCAGCCCAATTAATGTAATCCCATTTTTAAAAGCACAAATTTACCTCATTGTAGTCTATAAACATTTTAGCAATTAAGCAGATCTCCGAACGCAGCTGCAGTACTTTCACTCTGATATCATGTAGTCACCACCTATATTTTATAGGTTGCAGCCCCCGTTTGTCTCCTGGCAGGTAAGTACAACTCCACTGACTTCCAAAGACTTAAATCTCGTCACACCAGCTTTGAATTTGGGTCTCAACAGTACATATAGGTTCCTCAACTTGAAAATATCCGTCACAGCTGTTTGCTTCATGGCAGTCTCCAAGACAAACCCTTGGTACTGAAGGTAAGCAACTACAAACGGTGCCACAGCAAGATGGAGTCTGACAACAACTGAAGATTTTCATGTGGTAAATATCAGATAAAGCTAAAAGCGCAAACATGTCAAAACTGTAAGTCAAGACCAAATATAGACAGACTTTATCCTGCCTTTCTGGACAAATTTGAAATGTCATAGTAACACTGTACGTTTAGGGATTAGTTTGTGGCACTGTGGACCAAAGTTCTCTCTCACTTGCATTTGGCCCCATGACTTATGCACAAAACTAAGAAAAAATGATCAGTTTGTCCAACTGATGCTTTGTTACAAAGGATAAGTTAAGCCTCTCCCTCATGAATATAATGGGGAAAATAGGTGTGCTAAGGTAAGAACTGGTTTCGGCATCTGTAAACTCCAATCCTTGTCTGACAACACCCTCCACCTCATCACACAGTTTGGAAGTTATACTGTCTGCATTACGAGTTCTTATTGCCATCTGCTAGTTTTGCCATAGGGACAAGGACATTAGACAGATAGATTTCACAACAAGGGTGTCTGGGGGCCAATTTGAGTCTCCTAAGAAAGGCCCCCATGTATCCTCAGAATCTAATGTTGTCTTGGGCCAGTCCTGTTCATGTTTCCATCTTTTATTTAAATATACATTGATATTTTTATCTGTTTATGTAAGTTCTTATCAAATATTAATTTATTTTATTTTATAACACAGAAAAATGCTTACCATAAGCACTGTTGAGTAAACTTTACTGATAGGATGGCAAGTGCCAAACAGCAGATTGAGAAACCTTGGGTTTTTATCACAACGCTACTTTCATCTCATTGAAAATACAGCAGATAGATGGGTTGGCAATAAAAATGCATTCACACTGCGTGTCCATCTCAATCCATTAAGAACAATGGATTCTCACTAAGCAAATATTCACTTGTCAGAAGTATTTGCAACACTGGATTCATTCAGCAGGACTAAGTAAGTGAGGTTCACAGCAATTTAAAAGCAGCAAATTAGACATTTACAAACAGTGAAGATGCTTCTTGTCTAGCGTGACCTTTCACTCAGACTGTACAAGAGGGTGTTAATGTAATTTAAATGCCAGTTAGAGAGTAGAAGACAAAACTGAAATATTTCTATCAAGCCTTACATAATAATTCTAAAGAGGAACAATTTAAGTTTGTAAAATTTTTCCACACAGAAGGCTGCATTCCTCATGTAACTTATTGTAGTTCACAAGCATGTAGTTGTTTAAATCAGATTTACGGCCCAGAAAGAAATGTGTCCATATCTATATATCTTTTAGTTTCTTGCTATTTCCAGTTACAGTACCAATTCTTGCAAGTTTTTCTTTAAGACTAACAGCATAATAGCAGCTTGAAAGTGTCACAGAAAGAAACCTTTTAGCTGACTCCCTACTAGACTTTTCTGTTGCTAACATTCAGCAATGTGACAAGTTAGATGTAACAAGTTAGCCATAGTTGCGTGGGGACAGATTTGGTAAGCCCTCCATGCGTGGCACTTCCTTTAGAGGGGGTTCCACACACAGAAAGCTTGCAGCATTGGACTTTATTTCCCTCACCTGTAAATTCACACCATACTATCCTACTATTCTGATCTCAAAAAATTAATCAAAAAAACAGGTTTTAACAATTAAAGAGCCTGATTCTCCTCTCACACTGATTTCACCACTGGAACACTACAGACTCCAAACAGGGTTATCCCAGATTTATACTAGCATGAAGTGAAACCAGAATCAGGTCCAACATATACATTTTGATTCATCATTGGGTGCTATGAGAACAAGGGAAAAAATAACTATAAAGAAGAAAGGGATTATTTTTCCTTCCTACGTGCAGTATGGTATGTGAAAACACTTCTGTGCTACCTTTCTATGCTGGTGATTTTAACTTTAAGATATTGCCAGTGGAAGAACTCGAACATTCAGGTGAGTAGTACAGTGTGGTCCATGACACTGAAGGGCAAAGTGGGGGAGATGCGACGCTTGGACTCACCCGGCGACGGTCTGGGTCTTCGGCAGCATTTCAGCGGTGGGCGCCCCTTCAGTCACTCTGTGTCTTCAGCAGCACTTAAGGCCCCCCCCCCCCCCCCCGCTGCCAAAATGCTGACCGAAGGCTAGGGCTCGCGGGGCCCCTGCGGGGCCCGGGGCAAATTTCTCCACTTGCCCTCCCCTCTGGGCGGCCCTGCTACACTGTACACTACTCCTGAAGGGAGAGCAATCCTAATGTAAAGAGTCCTGGGTATGGTTGTTTTTTAGTACACCAGTACATACAATCTGATTTGTTTGTTTAAAGTTAAAATTTGCAGTTCTTCAACTCACAGTCTTTAAACATGGTTGGGTCCCAGCTACCTGAAGGAGTGTCTCTTCATCTGTGTAAAACTGCTGCAGGTGAGATCAATTTATGTGCTCTGACTACCATATCAGTTCCTAATGTGAACAGGTGTGAACCAGGGGCAAAACATTTTCAGTGGAATTTGCTTCAATAAATAGTCCAAGACAGCCGGAGCTTGTTAACCTTCAGGCTGAGGCATTTGCACGAGAGAGAGAGAAAGGAGCAGGTCTGTATTTATGATGCTGATAGTTTGCTTTGGATGAGTCTACTATATAAAAAGGCCCAAATTTTCAAACCCAGACTCTTAATTTTGCACTCATTTTCCCCTCAGTGAGTTGTGGATGGAAGTATTAGAATTCAGGCATGTTACTAAGAGATTTGCAGGTGCAAATGTCATTTGCACCTGCAAATCACGTAGATATCAATGTTGCATCTTTTGTGCTTACAAATGATTGTAGATGCAAAAATGCAGGTACAAAATTAGAAACTGGGTTGAAACCTCTTTGAAAATTTTGCCCATAAAATGGCCAATTTGTTTAATATGGAAAAGCCATTACGGTGTATGCACTTCCCATCAAGATGTAACGAAACATTTTATATGGTTTTCAACTAGCCTGAATTAAACTGCTCACTCACACAGGTCCCAGTGATTCAGGACTATCTAAGTATACACTTGGTGCGACAATGGGCAAAGAATCATGTCATATATCCTCAGACAATGGGAGTAACTCACACACTTCCATTAAGAAGGGAGAGAGAGCTCAGTGGCTTGAGCATTGACCTGCTAAACCCAGGGTTGTGAGCTTAATCCTTGAGGGGGCCATTTATGGATTTGGGGCAAAAATCTGTCTGGGGATTGGTCCTGCTTTGAGCAGGGGGTTGGACTAGATGACCTCCTAAGGTCCCTTCCAACCCTGATATTCTATGAAGATTGCAAAAGTTCTGATGTTGCCATTCTGATATAATGAAAAAATAGTTACACGCAAACCAGCACCAGAGCTGGCTCCCTTGCTCATAGTCTCAGCATGTGTTGAATGAGCATGGAGACTGAGTAATTCTGACTCCCTACAAATAGGCTTTCCCAAATTTTCCTAAAAAGAACCTGAAGGGAAAAAAAAAAAAAGAAAGTGACAAAACAAGAACAAAATTCATCTCCTGGAGACATTTGTATTGCCCCAGTTAGCATCACCATGGTTCCCAATTTAACAGACAGGCAACAAAACTAGAACATTCAGAATTAAAGCTTCTTAAACCTTCCTAGATTCACGCAGACTTGCAGATATTGCAGGGTCTGAAAATAATAAGGGATCATGGCACTCATATGTGGTTGTGAGTTCAATCCCTGAGGGGGCCATTTGGGGATTGGTCCTGCTTTGAGCAGGGGGTTGGACTAGATGATCTCCTGAGGTCCCTTCTAACCGTAATGATCTATGATTCTATGTGCTGCAAAGACTGGGCACAATCAATTGAATTGAAGATGGCATGAAAAGCCTTCTCTCTCAATTTCTTAGTGGTTTTTTGTTTGTTTGATTTTTCATTCACTTTCAAAATCAGATTATAAATGTTAGAAGGGGAGGGGGCTTTGTATATGTGTAACATGAGCCACAGTTTATTGATAAACTCTACTGGGTATACTTTGAGTGCTCTTTGGCTCAAATAGTGTTAGGTCATTACTGTCTGGCTTTCACTTCTCTAGGGAAGCAACCAGTCATTTTCCTCATTGAGAACAGTGGCAATCCCTGGTCCCTCCATCTTTCCATCTGGCAAAGTCAAATTTCCAGGAATTGCCCAATCTGGTTATTATGAAGCCAGTGTTGGAATGTAGTAGCATACAGCAATGGCTATGCATACAACACAATCAATGTACATAAATTAAGCCTGCCTGTGCTGTGATAGCTATGTGTGAAAAGCTTTCATAGAATCATAGAATATCAGGGTTGGAAGGGACCTCAGGAGGCCATCTAGTCCAACCCCCTGCTCAAAGCAGGACCATCCCCAACTCAGTTTACAGAATAAAAACTTATCAGGGCTGTAAAAATCTCTGATGAATGTATCCCTCACTCCCTCTTACAAAAAAAGCCACATCAAAGCATTGTGTTATAAACTTTCTGCCTCATATCTTTTCCTGAGCGGGTTTTTGCTTCCTTCTACTAGTTAGTTTCTTTCCTTAATGTTGTGGTGCCACTGAACGTTTCAAATAATATTTGCATTTGCCCTGCTCTCAGGGGATTCAGAAGGGGAGGAGAGAAAGAGGAAGACTGGTACCTCTCCTGTATGAATATAGAGGGTTCACTTGCCCTAGCTGAGTGTGTATGTACCATTAAGATTACTACTATGGAGTATCTTGAGTCTGAAACAGTCCAAATAATAAAGAAAGAAAAAAGCTGCCTGATTCTAATATACCTAATTAGCCATCAGCAGATTCTTAATTGCATACATTAGGATGATTCCATAGTGGAGATTAATTCTAAATATACCCAAGCAGCTGGTTAAGATGCCATGGATTACAGTGTGGACTGTACTTTTCCACTTAATTAGATATCAAAATTAAGCAGCAACAAGCATTTTGACATAACGGGGATCAAGCCGCCGCTTGGCATCCCAGAGCTGCACTAAAGTGACCGCTAAACAGAGCCGCACAGATGGAGAGATATTAAATGCCGCACTGGAAAGTAATTTCAAATAATAAAATATCAATATTTACATTTTAATTACCCCTACTGAGAGCCGCTCTGTCATTTTCACTATTGCCGACGCAGCAAGGGGTAGTGGAATGACATTGCGGCTCTGACTGCAATGACTATTTTGTTTCCATTAAAGAATGACAAGTGTTTTAGAGGCAGTGACACCCAGTGTGTGAACAAGAATGACAGCAGATCAGAAAATTCCTATTAAGGGAATAAATGACTCAACAAGAGAATTTATTCCAAGCAGCCAGCTCCTTTTTGAAACACATAATCCTTCCAAATTTTCTGGGGAAAGTTTATTATTAGAGATGCCTAAGGGAAACCTTAGCCTCACGTGAAATATTTAGAAAGGCAAGACATTACACGATGACTGATCAGTTTAAAACAACGATACTGCAAGTGGGCAAATATCTGACAGTTTTGTATAAATCAAAATAGCTTGGGGGGGGGTAAAATGGGAAACTACTGGCACTTCCTATAAAAGGAGTTTCCCTCCTGTCAAATGACCTCACAAAAGTTTTGACTGACCATAAAGAATGCTGGGTTTATTTTTGCTATCTTTTCATTAATTTTATTACAATTAGTCCAATGAACGCTGCCTCATCTGGACTGCAGTATGCTGGTCTTTGGAATTGTTGCCAGGAACTGATCACAACAGGTTGCATGCATGTCTTCCGCTCTCTCCCTCTTTTTAAGATAGGTATATTTTTTTTTCTTTCCTTCTGTCCTTCAGTATTTACATCAGAGGCTACTGAGTTACTCTTGAAGCACCTAACCAAATCTAATTACTCCTTAGCAGGTCTGAGGTCAAGATTATGAAAAAATATACATATATTAAATCTGACTTGCACAAAGAAGAACAGAAAGGAAACAAATATGAAAAGAATTTTTAAAAGAAAAGACTTCCTTGGAGATGTCTGTCAAATTGTAAAGATCTTGACAGAATTTCAATGTGCCCAGATATGAGAAAGTGCATAAAAGAAAATACTTAGTCAGTACACCATAGTATGCAGCTAACTAGCCCTTCTGTTTCATGGCATCTATTTATTTAAGGCATGGAGAGCTAAACATCTATGAATGCAACAAATGGTTAAAAAAGAAAACAAATAGAATTTTTATAAAAGGAAAAAGAAAAGCTTGGTGATGGTGTCTATTTTTAAGAGTTTTACAGATAAGTTTGACATAAAATGTAAGAGTGAAGTACAGAAATGTGACCCTCATATTAGTTGCCTAACTAGTTGATCTTCCTCCTCTTCCTCCTTTTTCTTTAAGTACCCAGGAAGTACTTCTTAAGCATCCCTAATGCTTTTAGGACAAGACACTTCCCCATTTCTCAGCCACTAGCACCTTTTAATTTCTGAAAGAGCCACGGTTGAAAATCTTAATTAATTGTTCCATACTGCTTCAGGATCATTATGCAATGTAATAAAGGCCGTGTAATTATGAAATTTTACAGCCATTACCAAGGCTGATGGCTCGTATTTCATCCTCAGCTGGACCCAATGGCTTTTAGCCACTCAGCTCCCCTTTGATGAACTACAGACAGATCTATCAGGCCCAAACAATATCCAGGCAAGGCGGCTATAATAGCTACCTACAGATGAAGCCATAGATAAAGATAAACTATAAATCTACACACAAATGCAGGCACATTGCCTCAGGATGACAGAGGGGAGAGGATGAGACACTTGGGAAAGCAGGCTGCTTGCATGAAGGCAACCTTCTGTGGCTCTCTCTCTTATTCAATATGGAATTTGTTTGATTTCTTGAAGATGTAAAACCTTTGTTGAATGCCTCACTGTTTTAGAAAATAATCAAATAGTAGTAGATAGGCTGGGGGGGGGGGCACACATTTTTCTGTGGAAGGGAAGATGCCACATTAATCTTCTGTAGAGTTTGAAGAAAGGAATTTAAATGGGCAAATTAACATGCCCCAGATGAGAGAATTTCAAGTCAACAAGTTTTGTAAATTATAGCCTTCTGTTCTCCTTCCCTTCATCTTATACATTCAAAAATGTATTCAGTTTAATTCCTTCTATCAAGAAAAGCAAATATAAATTAATTTTTACATGCATAAAAGTGACATTCTGAATATATGTTATGAGATTTAGTTAGATTTTAGCTTTTCACTGTAGGCAGTAATGAAGATGAGGTAAGGAAACTTAACCTCATGCAACATCCTCATAGACCAGTGTTTCTCAATGACTGGTCCGTGGACTGGTGCTGATCCCTGAGATCTCCCAGACACAGTTTAGGAAGTAAGCAAGCTGGTCCCTGGTATCAATGACTTTGCTCTTCAATTTGAGAATAAAAACTAAAGTGAAAGTTGAAGGAACAGGTAACAGGCTTAGTTATTAGCATTACCTGCTTTTGTAAAAAGGACCCTCATTGACTTTGGTACTTGGGTCACCATAATCTACGCATTTTATGAAGATGATGGGAATGGGATTATTTTATGGCTGGCAGGATGGTAAGTGCTGTCTGTTTGGCTACTCTCTAGGGAGAAAAAACACTGGGCTGCAGCGTTTCTGCCCTACCATGATGGAGACTATGCACAAGTTTGGGAACATCACCATGACCAATTACATTCCTTCTACAGTACCCATGACCATTCAACGAGTAGTCCTGGAGCTTGTGCCATATTAATGGTTAAAAGGAAAGAACATCCCAGAAGAAAGGCAGGCAGGAAGGGTGTCCTTGAAAGCAGGCACACCCATCTCACTGATATCTGTAAGTACTCTTCTACTCTTTTTTTTTAAAGTATTACTAACAGGACATGTTTATATGATGTACGCATATACTTTTGTCAATCATTTTCTCAATTGGGAGTCTATGATTAACATTGAATTTGAAAAGAGGTCCGCCAACAAGTGTGAGAACCTCTGCTCTAAAAACATCAATGGTGCACCTTCATTTGGAATACTGTAGGCAGTACTGGTCACTCAAAAAGATATTGTAGCTTTAGAGGGGGATAAGAGAAAGGCGACAAGAATGCTTAGATACATGTCCTACGAAGACATACGGAAAAAATGGGATTTTTACTTTAGAAATGAGATTAATAAGAGGAAGCATGGATAAAAGCATAAAAACCAGATGATACAGAGAAGGCAGATCAGGAGTTTCTGTTCTCCCTGCTTCACAGCATCAGAAGTAGGGGATATTCAAGAAAAATGAAAGGTACCAAATTCAAAACTGAAAAAAAGAACTACTTTTTCATTTAATGCATAATTAGACTGAGGAACTCAGTGCCACAGGATGTCACAGAGACCAAGAATTTAACAAGATTTAAAGGGAGATTGGACGCTGATATAGAGAACAATAATGTTCAGAGTTGTAAAAGTTAAAGCTCTCTCTCTCTCCATATTATATGTATACACACACACACACACACAGACACACACTTACTTGCTTATTTCTAAGCAATAAAGACCGTGCACTTCAGAGTTTAAACCAATTTCTAGTCATTAGGGATTATGATGAGATCTTCACGGAGACAGATTACCACACATCTGCCTACTGTGGGGATCTTGCACCTCACTCTGAAGCATCGGGTATTGACATTGTTGGAGACAGGATACTGGACTACAAAAACTGTCTGATCCAGTCTGGCAATTCCTGTGTTCCTAAAAATGGAATTAATGATGGCCCCAGAAGATAAACTGAATTTAAAAAAAAAATAGGTGTTGGGAAGATGGACATCAGCTACAGAGTTTCAATATCACAACATCTGGACTTTCACTGTCTGTATAGGTTCCTAAAATCATGCATCATGTTGACTGTCAGGGATGGATAAACCACATTCTGAGGCTTGAGGCTACTTCTGTAGAAATAAAATATGGGTGAGAAGTCTGCGTTACTCGCACATAAATTGCACATATACACGTGTGTGTGTGTTTATTTGTGTACGTTGCTTTAAGCAAACTGATGGCACTCTGAAAGCTACTGAGATTAGGAGGGCTCTTTTCGGTAATTTTGCTTTCTTGGCCTGTTTCATTATAAAGTGTTTTTTAAAAAAATCATCCAGCTGAATTATAAGCACAACATAATAGTATAATCAAACATCTTAAGTCTGAGAGATGTCTCCATAGTTACAGAGGGTCACTAGTCAGCAGGTCTGCAAGTTCAGGGAAGGGATGAGATGTGTGATTCTGGTTTCTTCTAGCATAAACATTGTCAATCCTTGATATATGGTCTATTAAGGACCAGGGTGTGCTGTTAACATGCTTTATTGAAAGTGTATGTGAGGACAGTATTCATTGCACATGGTGTGAATTGATCTATTTCCGTACTGTATTTGGAAGCATCGTAAACATTCTCAATGGACAAAAAGAAAGGAAAAACCCCAGCATAAACGTTAAACATATACAGCATACTAAAACATCTAAAATATTAGACTATAGAGATACTCATGGACTCCCATCCCTGGATAGCATTTAAATCACTTCCTTAAACTGTAAAAAGTTACCAAAATTCAGCTGACTACTTTAGCTGAAACATAGGGCTATATACAATTGGGAATGTTTGATGTAGACTGATAAAAACTGTCAAATCCTCCACCCCCACCACTTCCCAGCCAGTTGACTTGTGCTTAGCCAAATTAGCATCAGCCTCATGCAAGAGCCCCTTAGCTTTGTTTCCTTTTATCCTCCCACCCAATCACTCACACTACTAGGATGAAAAGCAAATACAGATATGCTCAGCAGGAGCATTTTTCAATGATGAAACTTCAAGAAGGATGTAGCCCCAAAGAGGCTGTGATTCTCAGTTCTATCAGGAAAGGTAATACCAACGAACATGCAATAACAGCCTAATAAAACATAAAAAAACTAAATTACATTAAAATTGGATAAAACCTGTATATCTTATCCGGTGCTTCTTGTTTTACAAAAGAATTGCTTGAATTTTTATGCACTTTGGTAACTGTCCAATTAGTAATTATAAGTACATGTGTATTCCATAACGTGAGAATTCAACTAGTTTTTAAATGAGGACAGGAAATTTCTGTGTGACAAATAATTCAGGCAATTAATTTATGGCTTACTGTATATTGGTTGAGGTAGAACTTGCCCCAGCACATTGAAATGATGAGACGTTTATCATTCCAATATATAGATTAAAAAACAAACAAAAGGGAACCAATAGTATATATTTTGATCAAAGACAGATTTTCAGTATTGCTTTTATATCGTTTTCCTTTTTCATGTAAGCCATTCAGTTTTCAATTTTCAATTTTGAACATTCTCATGCAGATGGCATGCTACCATAAGATGTTTCTAAGAAATCTGTTTTAGATTACATGAACAGGAAATCTTCTGTTAAGTGTTTTAAAGACAACCTGTAATAAGAAAATATATTGGCTTAGGGAAAAACATTACCATACATCCAGACCAAAACCAGAAAGGAAATGGTGCATAATTGTATGTCTTCACTGTTAAGATTCATTTAATGCCACAAAAATCTGTAGCTGCTGTTATGCATGCCATGTTTTACTCTGATTTTCTACACTTGGTATTCCCCAACTGAACTGTTTCTTATGGTGATTTTTTTTTTCCTACAGCAAAGCAACAGTTTTTCAAGAGGTCTCTGTGCAACCAAGGAGTATGACATTTACTAATGTGTTGAGAGTCAGGGATTCTCTTTTGTAGGAGCCAATACTAATAAGAAAGATATGGTTAAGTATCCTGGGTATTCTTCCAAGTTGTATTAATTAGATGGAAAGCTTTTCCCTCTGGAATATTGTAAGGTATTTATTAACACTTCAGTCCACAAACTAGAACAAATTTACAGCAGTGGAGGTAATTGTTACATACACCAGCCCTGATTATCAACTTGGCAGGGAAAAGCAGAAAAAGGTTAAGATGGTCTTTTTCATGATATTTTAATTGTACTTCTTAATCTGCTAAATTAAAAACTACAGAGCAATCTTATTCAGATCACAGACGAAAAAGATCATATCAATTTGTGACAAAATGTATGAATGCTCCTATCTGCTTTAATTATACAGAAAATTTAACAATCAAATTCAGTATGATCACAGAGCGGGTAGAATACAAATATTATCTCTGCTCCAGTTGTGCTATCTTCTCCCTAAGCATTTTTGTGTTTTCTTCCAAGACTCCCATCCCTTAATGCCTGGACACTCTCCCCCAGCTAATTTGTAATGCCACCACTTTCTCCTCCTTCAAATCAAACATCAAGATCCATCCCTACCACTATGTTTTCAGTAAATTGGCAACTGATAAATGTCAATGCAGGTGGTCGTAACTATCTCACTTATTTATACGCTTCAAAAAGAATCGTAACTGTGCTCATAGCTAGTCTGTGTAACCACATGTTCCTTTAACTACTGCCCTTGGCCTTCCCATTCCCACTCCATCTGTTTTTTATATCTACTTAATTCAGACTGTCCCCTCTTAGGGGTACATGGGTGTTTGTTCAGTGCCTAACACAGTGGGACCCTGATTTGAATGGATGCTATTGTAACACACAATTAACGAATGATAATGTTTTGTTATGAGTTTCTAGTGTAAAACTACTTTGATGATGAAAGTATATTTGGGCCTTAACTTGCACTCCTGAATCCATGCCCTTGAAGTCAATGGGAGCTTTTCCTGAGGAAGGCCCACAAAGAGTTCGATCCAAGCTTCCAATATTTAAGAAGATATTGCTGTGAATCCTCTAAAACATTACTTGTGCAGGTGTGCTAAGCATGTTCAACCCGGAGTAAGTTAACTGTTAGCCACTTAAATGCTGTTATTTTGGGAAATCTGCCCCTCCCTCTCCTCAGCCTGTTACTTTTCCATGATCTACCTCTAATATGCTGTGTCATGGCAACTCTCCTTCTTGTTGACCAGTACTTGATGTGGCTATCTTTCTGAAGGTTATCAATACCAACCAGTGTGAGATACAGAAGGGTTCCTTTCTTCCCTCCCCAACACTGCCAGAATATTATTTTGGCAATGTTCTCAAGTCAGGATGGGAAGCAGCAGATCAGCCAAGGCATAGAATCTGGTCAACTGCATGGCAACATGTTTTGCCACCTCTGGATTTAAGAGCCGGCCCCAAATACTGCTCCTTTATTAATTCAATATTGCTTCTTTTTGTCTTAATAATAAACCTCTAGTTGGAACACACTACTATTGTGGATTTATATATTTCATTCCTTCATTCCTATAATCCATTTGGATATACTGACCATCACAGGGCCTGCATATTATACAGTTCTTGCCACCTGCCAAATCGACCTTTGTTGAAGCATTGAGTTCTAGCTTATTGAAACGTGTGGGATTTTAAGAGTTTGATATAGTCACACAAACAAACTAGTAGAGAAAGGTTGGCTGAAGGACGAGCTAGTAGTTAAGGCACAGGAATGTGAATCAGGCAATCTGGGCTCAGCTCCCAGCTCTACCACAGACTTCCTGTATAACTCTGGTGGAGTCACAGAACCTTTATTTGCCTCAGTTTCCTTATCTATAAGCTAGACATAAGGAAACTATTTCAGAAATCTGTTGTGAGACGTTATTCATTTGTGTTTGAAACCCATTTACGTCTTGAAATAGAAGGCTCTACAATGTTGTATTACAGATGAGGGACAGCTCACCTACATTTAAGGTTAAGACCAGCTTTCTGTTGAAAGCTTGACTCTAAGTGCTCTACAATTTACATGGTTACTTGCCTTGAAATTTGGTGTGCCTCATGGGGGCATGGACTTTTTTGTCAGTGATATGAATTTGGGGCCACTTGACCAAGGGGTTCCTGAGATACAGCCTCCAAAATAAAGACAGATTTTCATAAAGTTGAGAGATTCTGGCAACTTTTTTTCCCTCACAGACAGAGATCAAACCAGGGCTCAGATCATTGCTCCAGGGTCTCCAATGTACAAGGGTTGGGGAAAAATCTGCCCCTGAGATGGATGTTTTTATTATTCTTATGTGGAGAAATGCAACCTGAGTACAGCAGCATATTCAGAAAGTGCTGAAACTATTTTTGAATAAAAAAGGAATCACATATGAGCATGCTCTCTGGGAAGAGAGGATGATTGGGGAGCATGAGTAGGTGGTAATGGGGATGAGGGGTTTGGGTCTGCATCGAGGAGGGAGGGTATCATGGGGAGGGATACAAATGGGAATTGGTGGTAGAGCAATTGAAAGGAGTTGGGCGGCTCAGGTAAGGGGGAGTGAGTAGGGATCTGGGGAGTGTGCGAGGAAAAGATGAAGAAGGGTGGAGACTCTATGGGGTAGCAGAGGAAATTGCGGGTTTACAAATGGTGGGAGGCATGTCAGCCCTGATTTGTCTCCTTCTCTGTATCTGCTGGGATCTGAGCCTCTCCCTCTGCCCACAGTGTGCTCTGGGATTTGGGGGACTCAGCTCCTCTTGGGGTGTCTGAGCCCCTCTCCCTGTACCTCCATGTGAGCTGAGATTTGGGGCAGGGGACTGAAAGTAACACAAATTTAAAAGTCTGAAATCTAGACAATGAATACTTAAGATGCACATTACCCCAGTGGGTGGGTGGGGGCATTTGCAAGAGGGGTGGCCTGGGTGAACCTGGGGCATGGCTGAAACAAGGCGGGAGTCGCAGCTGGAGGTGGGTAGTGGGACTGAGAGGCCCAGTTCAGTTTGCAGCCCGGTTCACATAACTGAGGTACTGTGCAGCCCTCTAGCAAGCTGCTACCTGTGATATGTGTATGCAGCAGCATAGGGCAGGAGACAGCAAGGGGCAACTTCTTATATGTTAATGGCTTTTACAGTACTGACTAATGGCTTAATGGGATGGCGGGGGAGCTGGAAATGTTGGCAGGGGACTACACATTGTGGGGAATGGTGGGGCAGAGGAGACAGACACAAGAGTCTTCCCTCACATGCTTAAAGTCACTGCAACAATCATGTAATAAAAAAACAGTCAAGGATCTGGGACACAGACCTTAGATGAGCTTTTTCTCACTGGCCATGTTAGCAACTGCACACTGCTAACATTTCAATGCACAACCATTATCCCCATTCCACTATAACAAAATGTACAGGAGAGAGAGGATCACTGAGGAATCACATAGCAACTGTGCAGTATAATAGAAAGACCAGATGACTGGGGCTAGTCCCAACTCTGCCACCAGCCTGGTAGGTGACCTTGGGCAACTCACTTCACCCTTTGGTGCCTCAGTTTCCCATCTGTAACAGGGGATAATGATGTCAAGTTCCTTGAGATCTTTATAAAAGCTAGATCTTTTGATTATTATCTAGTCACAGTAGTCTATTAACTGCAAACCTAGGTGAGAAATACAACTGTCGAAATGAGCACTAACTCATACCAACAAATATTTCTCTCTCTCTGTTTAAAAAAGTAGGATATTTAAGTGATCAAAACTTAGTTACTGCAGAGTTAAGATACCTCGCACCCTTCCAGAAAGTGGAGTTCAGCAAAACTCAAACTTCTGAAAACCAGAAAATACAGAGTTACGGTTAACACCCAGAAACTGTGGCCTAATTGAGCATGCCCCAATAAATCTACAACACACATCCTCACACTCTGTCTTTTCACTGTAATGGGCAGGCATTACATAGACTTGCCCTAAGCTCAAACACTGAGCTTACTCCCACGACAGAATACCACAAAAGTAACATTTAACAATCACTTTGTATCCTTTTCACTTGCACACAAATTGCCACCTAAACCTGTACTTTCCCCGGCTCCAGTGGTTAAGTTTGTGGGGGGGTTTCTGCAGGGGCACCATTTGGGGGGGAGCGGTGGGTTCTATACCCAGGGCCGGTGCAACCCTTTAAGCGACCTAGGCAGTTGCCTAGGGCGCTAGAATTTTGGGGGCAGCATTTTTTTCGGCAGCGACCACGGCGGCCGGATCTTCAGCCGCCCCAGTCGCCGCCAGCATTTAGGTGGAGGGAGCTGGGCAGGGGAGCGTGGGGAGGGGGACAGACAGAGGAACTCCCCGCCTCAGCTCACCCCTGCCCCGCCTCCTCCCTGAGCACGCCGTGGCTGCTTCACTTCTCCCGCCTCCTAGGCTTGCGGCGCCTAAGCTGACTGGTGTCGCAAGCCTGGGAGGCGGGAGAAGTGAAGCAGCGATGGTGCGCTTGGGGTGTAGGCAGGGCAGGACTGAGCTGGAGCAGGGGGGTGCCTCAGGGCAGAGGGTGGGGTGTAGGAAGCTGCCGCGCACAGGGGGTGGCGCCTCAGGGAGGGGGCTCGGGGATGGAGGAGCGCGCAAGGTGGAAGTTTCACCTAGGGCGCAAAACATCCTTGCACCAGCCCTGTCTACACCCTCCCCCCCAAGTTTTGTAGGGGAGGTCTACTCACCCTAACCCCTGGTGGAGCTCTTAACTGCAACAGCTTGAGTGTGATACCTGGTGAGTTCAGAAGCTGGACGCAGCACAGTGAGGTGGTTAAATTTGCAGATAACTGTCTTAAATAATTTTGTAAGGCCAAAGCAGACTGTGAAGAGTTACAAAGGGATCTCACAAAACTGGGTGACTGGGCAACACATGGCAGAAGAAATTCAGTGTTGATAAATGCAAAGTAATGGACATGGCAAAATATAATCCCAACTACACATATAAAATGATGGGGTCTAAATTAGCTGAGCCCATCAATAAAGAGATCTTGTGGATAGGTCTCTGCAAACATCTGCTCAATGTGCAGTGGCAATCAAAAAAGCTAACAGAATATTGGGAATCATTAGGAAAAGGATAGATCATAAGAGAAAAATATCAGATTGTCTCTATATAAATCCACTGCACGCCAACATATTGAATAGTGTGTACAGGTTTGATCACCTCATCTCAAAAAAGATATATTGAATTTGGAAAAGGTATGGAGAAGGGCAACAGAAACGACGAGGGGTATAGAATACGTTCTGTATGAGGAGAGATTGAAAAAGACAGGGACTTTTCAGGTTGGAAGAGAGATGACTGAGGGCGGTATGACAGAGGTCTATAAAATCATGACTGGTGTGGAAAAATTGAAAAAGGAACTGTTATTTATTTCTTCACATAACACAAAACTAGGAGTCACCAATTGAAATTAATAGGCAGCAGATTTAAAACAAACAAACAAAGTATTTCTTCACAGTCAACCTGTGGAAACTCGTTGCCAGGGGATGTTGTGATGGCCAAAACTACAACAGGACTATGATAAGAACTAGATAAATTAATGGAGGTTAGGTCCAGCAATGGCTATTAGGCATGGTGGGCAGGGCTCTAACAAAATGATCTGCATGTCCCTCGCCTCTGTTTGCCAGAAGCTAGGAGTGGGCAACAGGGCTACTTGATGATTGCCTGTTCTGTTCATTCCCTGTGAAGCACCTGGCATTGGCCACTGTTGAAAGACAAGATGCTGGGCTAGAGGGACCATTGGTTTTATCCAGTCTGGCCATTCTGATGTTCCCGTTAATAGAACCCAGATGTATCTGGTCCCTGCTGCAACCCACGAGACCCCACTCTCCTCCCAGAGCTGGGATAGAACCCAGGAGTCCTGATGGGGTCTCTCTCTCTCCACAGAGTTAGTAATAAAGTAAGAATATACATTACAATTTTAAACCTAACCAGTGTCCCTTAAGTGACTTGCCACAAGACGTCAGAACATGTTGTTATTAGAGCTGAATGGGTCTAATATTTATTTAATTTTCTTTCTTTTATAAAGGAATTAGATACAGGGCTCCTGTCAGCTAATTGCTAAGTTATCTGACAAAAAAAAACTAGAGTTTTCAAGTCCTTAAGTAGCCCCAGGAATCACGGTTAAATTTCCCCCCACCCCACCTTATCCCCATCTACCAAAATCTGAAACAGTACCCCCGTATTTTTGTATTTCCTGTTTTTTAGAAGTTTGAGTTTTGCTGCACTTGACATTCTGGAGCAGCACGAGCTATCACTAAGTAACCGTAATGCTGCGTTAAGTGGCAAAAAAACCCTTTGTTAATTAGTAGTAGTAATAGAACCCAGTTTATTCAAAAGTCTTGGAAGATACCTGAAAAGGGTAATGGAAGAAAATGACCAAAGTACTATGAAAAGGATAGACAGGCGCTACTCATGTAGTACATAGGATACGTTTGCATTGCAGCTGAGAGCTGGCTTCCTGGTGTGAGTAGACAGACATGTCTTAACTCTGCTCAAGCTAGCACACTAAGAATAGCAGTGTTGCTAAGGGCAGCAACTCAAGGTGACTGCCTGAGTACAAATCCACCTGACCACCATGGGTACACATTCAGGTGGCTAGCCCATGCTGCTGCTCATGCTATCCCTAGTTACACTGTTATTTTTAGTGTGCTAGCTGAGCAAAACTAGCACAAATCTGTCTACTCATGTTGGGAGAAACAATCCCACCTGCAGTGTAGAGGTACCCACAGAAGAAACAACTGGATAACACGTTGTGCTAAGTCACTGAGCCCCAGAGTGCCATGAATAATAGCTAACATTTTAAATCTATAGATCTCAAAGCACTCAAAAATTGGGGGTATAACTCACATTTTTCAGAGAGGGAAATAAAACTCAGAGATCAAGTGATTTGCCCAAAGTCACATAGCAAAGAGGCAGTGGCCGAGGTCTTTTGACTTCCATTCTTGTGCCCTGTCTACTGAAACATAACACAGATCTAATATTGGGCCTGATCCAAAATCTATCCGAAGAGTCCTCATGATATCATAGCTATGCATACCAACCAACCAGTTTAAAAAAGACCCAGGGGACATAAACAGACTTCAGTTAACAGGCGATTCCAGCTAATTGGTACAACTGGGACTGATACTGCTTCTATTAAGGTCACAGGAGTTTTTTCCATTGACTTCACTGGGAACAGGATTGGACCAGTGTATGAGTCTTTTCACTTTCTGATGGTGAAAAATTAAAACTAGGATCTTAAATAACTATACAGTGCTGACTTTATACCACTGAGTAAGAGGGTCAAGTGTGTTAGTGTTATAAAACTCTAAATCAACATTGATATTATACTGTCTGTATGAAAATACATAAAAATACATTTAATTAACTGGAAGGTTGTGACACAAACTGACAAAAGCAATTTAAAACAGAAATTTCAAAGCCAAGTCTGACACCTTTAGAGTCATTCTGATCTCCACAGAAGATACATATTTAGGCCAGAATTTTTATATATGCCCATGTCTTTTTAAATGTTTGAAAAATATGCATATTATTTACCCAATTGCCTGGAATGTCTGTCGGAGAAATACATATTTATTTTTAAAAGCAATCCATATATTATTTACTCAGTGGCTGAGAATGACTGAGAAAAAGCCGTTCTGGTCTGTCAAGTAAATACATATTTATAAATGGTTTTTAAAACATATTATTTACCCAATGGACTGTATGGCTCTGTCAGGGCCATTACATGTAAATATGTAATTAGCCACATAGTAAAACATCCCCATAAAATCTCCCTGAAAAACATTAACTTTCTATGTGTCAATACACAATTGTTTTAATTTTGTTTTTCAAAATACCAAAAGCTATGTTAATGAGTAAGACACATTTTTCCATTATATATAGGGGAAAAAGAAGTATCTCAATTACTGAAGTCTGATTTTCCTTATTTTATACTTTACTGTTTATGGTTCCAGTGCTGCCTGCCATCGGATTCACCTGTGCAGACCCTCACACCCAGTCGGACTGACTTCAACATGGCTCTGCACAGAGCAAGATTCTATTGGCAGCATGACAGGCTAATTTAGTACTCACGAAGGTATGGAACTGATACAACTTGCTAGAGTTACGTGTAATGTGGACAGTTGTTGTATTAGCTTCTCCATGCAGCTTGCCAACGCACCTGCAACACTGTCAGGCCCTCTTGAATAAGGCCTGCCAAGCATGATATATGCCAAATTGGATGATGTTTTTTCACATGGAGCATTGTCCACAATGAACTAGATAAGACCATCAAATCCTTTTCAGTTGTGAAAGTGAGAACAGGATTTGAAACTAGGGCTCCAAAGATTAAACCCACTTCATCACCTACCCCAATGAGTGTTGGCATTTAAGTTAGAACTTAAAATAAAATCCCAACCATATAATTGTTGTGAAATTTGTTAATCAAGAATGTTAACTTGTGAACTTTGGCTGAGACCGTGCACATAAAATTTCAAACTGGAGTGAACTATACTGTTCGTAGTAGTGCAAATGTGTGTTGTAAAAAAAGTCATACATTAAGATGTAAATTTTATTCTCTGAGCTGAATACTAGGTGATTAATTCTCATAGCGCAGTGATCAATTGGTACATATGCTGCACCTGTAGTAATGTTTGTTTTTGTACATATTAGTAACAGAAGTGCACCACTAACACAGCTGTCACTTGCGTAGCTGTGCAACATTTCTGATATTTTGAAAACACTGAGATTGGTAGTTAGGTTGTATGTAGTTCTGCCAATTTTTTCAATTAGATCCATTACTGATTTGATGGAAAAGCAAATTAAAGGTACCATGGTGGTATGTAAATTGGTTAGACGGAGCATAAGGTTCTGGTACTGAGCTTATAAGTCACATGGCTGCTGAAAATGGCTTTATCAAATGTACTTCAATGAGATTTCTGGCGACTGCTTACAACCATGGGGGACATTTTGCAAAAGACCACTACAGGATTAGTCCAGCAGCTGAGGTTTAAAATATTTAAGGGAATATGCTAAAATGGCACATAGACCTTCAGAAAAAGAGTGCTAGGAGTGTATTAAGGCAGACTCTTGTTTAGAACCTGTTGGGGTTACACAGCCAGAATCTACCTCAGTTACGCCAGTTTAAATTTGGAATAATCCCTTCATATCAATGTAATTATTCCAGGTTTACACTACTATAAGTGAGATTAAAAACTGGCCCATGCATATTAACATTTTATATTTTTCAAAGCAGCAATAACTGTTTATAAATGGATACTGTATTTCAAGCTGTCTAAATGCTTGGCATGTAGACACTGCTAACTAACATTACTTTGCAATATTCTATAATCTATCTCATTCATCCACTTCTTTTGCCAGAAAAAAGAACAAGACTTTTTCATGCCAAGAATGAATTCTATGTGGTGGTCATGCAGCAGTTCACATTTTCATGTTTGCAAAGTCAGTCCCCCACCCTTTCACCTCTCTTTCACCAGATAACTGTCAGCAAAGAGATTCAAAGTGATGCAGACCCAAAAGCAAGTACAGCCTTCCCACAAAGAAGCCTCTTACCTAATTTACACTTGATTTATTTATAAAATCAAATCAAAATGCTGCCATGAAAAAATTATTCTTACTTAGGCTGCTGAATAATCTTTCCAACTAGTGCTCTCCTCAGTTACTCCATAGCATAGGAGGTTCCCCTTCTCAATTGGGGAAAGGAGGAGGAGGAGGAGAGGAAGGGGAGAAGGAGCCCTGGAACTAGTTTGACAGAGTTCAGCAACAGAAGGTCCAAATATGGCATACATTTCTCTATATAGGTACCATAGTGAAGTCTTTTAAGGTCAGATACAAGTAAGTCCCATGTCTGGCTTTGGTGCAGTAGAAACCTACATAAGATGACACAAGCCTCCAAAATCCTCTTTTCTGATTTCTGCACAGCCATTTATGGCTTAGTAGAAAGCCAGCCTTTTGTAGAATCTGGCCCTTCCATTGTATCACAATAATAGAAGCAGCCATAGGGTCCAATACTGCAGTCCTTAATCCGACAGAACTCCTACTGGCTTCCCTGGGAGTTTTGCCTAAGTATAGGATTGCAATTTTAGGTTCTTCATTCTACAAACACATTAAACAATGTCTGTGAACGTAAAGGAGTGGTCTACATTGTTTAGTTCAGAATACAGTAAGCACTGTTCACAAAGGAGCACCCTTGTGTATACAGATCTATCCTGAATATATTGAATGATGGAGCATATCTTCATAATTAAAATTAATTTTACATCATTGATACAGTATATTTTCAACATATGTACATACATTTAATGAAACATATGATGCATATATTGACACTGTAGGTGAAATCTCTTTCTCCTGGAAGTCAATGGGAGTTTAGCCATTGATTCCAGTGGGGTCAGGATAACAGCCTATTTCTTTTCCCCCTTTTGAAAACTATCCAAACAAATAGAGCCATTAATGGAAAGCAACACTCTACAAGTAAGGCAATACACATATTAATTAATCCACAGGATGCACATGAGGCAATCAATTTTCCCAAATCAATTAAAAAAAGAAAGAAAGAAGAAAAAGAATTTGAATTTCCACTCGTTTAAATAGCAGGTTACTTAGTTATTGAAAACTCTCTCACATTTGCATTGTGTCTTCATTACATTCAGCCATATACTGGATAACTTGTGCAGAAGAGTTATATGTAGGAAATCCAAAAGTTATTTTTTTTTAATTGGGGTAAGATTTTTTTAAAACTTTTCAGTCATCCAAAAAAAAGGCAGGAGAGGCGGTAGAGGGGGCATGTGATAAATATTAGAAAACTTTTTAGATTGCAGTTTTAGTTATGCATGATGGGCCAGTATTGGAAAAAAGTGTGAGGTTCTTTTTTCCATGCCTCTTTGTGCACCCGGGGAAGACATGTCCTACAGCGTTTCAGTCATTTGCTGAAGTTTGGTCATGGTGGTGGGGATGTTGTTAGGGAAGTAAAAAGAGCAACGTCCATTTGAAGCTTGTCTGTGAACTTTGCATGAACCGCCAGGAATAATGTAGTGTGATGACAAGCCAGTTATACCTTCCACTAAATTTGCTGTCTGGAATGAACTGAAATAGTGTTTGGTTTGTGTAATTACGTCCATCTATCTTTATATTCCAGCGGCATATCGCAAATTGAAAATACTAAAAATTGACTGTTGGTTCTGATATTTAATGATTGCCAAAGACAAGACGATGATTTATTGGTTACTTACCGATGTGACACATTTGCATCTTATTAGATGGAGATTACTATTCCTTAAAATGCGGACGAGGCCTGATCATGTCTGATGGATTGATTTGATTTGCAAATGTAATCAAACTAATAAGAGGGAAAAAATGAGCAATAATGCCTTGTTTTTCAACTGGCAATCACTCCCCTGCCAACAACGCTGATATCCCTGACTAAGCAGCCTTCACACAGTCTTCCTGTCTCCTCAAATAAACAAAGGGATGCAGAGAGCTTGATAAGAGGATAACAAGCCAAGTATGGATGGAACAAGGAACCAATACCTCAGAACAGTATAGCTGCATTAATGGGCTAATAGGCATACTAGCCTAAGACTTGCTGTGACTTCTATTTTCTTAAAAAACCTCAACAATATCCATCCAGCTAGAACAAGAAAACCCAGAAGAACGTAGCCATTTTAATTAAGGGAAATCCAGAGGGATATCCATCACCAGTGCAAAAGCAGTAAGTTGCAGGTGAAATTATTAGAATGGGAAGCTAGTTTGGGAAATTATTAGATTATTATTAGATTACTGAAATTATTAGAATGGGAAACTAGTTTGGGAGAGTAGTTTGACCAGTTGGAATCACAACCTATGGGCAGAAGACAAGAGAACAGTTTCAAAGGACTATAACATAGTGTTTTTAAAACCTCCCAGATCATAAATACAGACTTTCTATAGATTTTTCCCTGCAGTGAAGTGATAACATAATCAGCTAAGGAGTAAGTTCCACTACAGGCACACTAGCATGCAGGCCACGTGCTGGTATTTCTGTAAGGGCTGAAATATGGTTCTAGTTAAGAACAGATTCTTATTCTGCTTTACAGTAAGTGACCCTAATTCCCCACAGCAGGGCTTTTTTCCTCGTTAATGACCTCATCGCACAATAAGTGGTGGGCCCTCTGTCTGGCTTGTTGGAGAAGGTGTGTTGCCCCTTTAAGGGATAGAGAGCCAGACAGTTACCTGTTACAGAGGCAGGCAGCTCCATACCAGATCAGCCTGGAGAGGCTGATCCATCCCCCAAGTCACAGGAAGAAAGAGGGGACTATTTATGCCCATGTCTGTGCAATAAAATCCCCTCTTTTTACCTGGACCAAGCAGAGCAACATCCACGCTTTCACCCATAGAAGTAGCTAAAATACCATGTTTTGTCCTGATCTGCTGTGGGCATTAGCTAGTCGCTCCTTTCTCAGGGGACTGGGAAGGAATTTTTCACTCATCGCCAGGGCAAGATGGGTTTTTCACCTTCCCTACCGCACGCTGGGGGCTTAGTGGGGGAAAAAACAAAAGGGGAAGTTAGGTTATGATGTTGCAATTCATTATGTAACCGTGAGGTGGATGTCCAAGGCAGGTACTCCATAGAGAACGGATACGGTGATCAGAAAAAATGGATTGGGAAAGGATTTAAAGGAAGTATTCTTAAAGGAGTGGAAACAGGGGAGTCAGAGTTCCTAAGATTGGAATAACCCCACCTCTTTTATATCCCCCATAACCCTTATTAAAGGGGCAGGTTGGCCAGGGACCCCTCCCAGGACCGTCCCTAGCTATTCTGGGCCCCTACGCAGCCCCCTCATGGGGGCAGAGTGTGGGGTCCCAGGCATCCATGGGGGGGAGCTGGCCCCAGGCCTCTGTGGGGGGAGGGGGGCGAGGCTGGCTTGGGGGGCATAAGGCAACCGCCTCCCAACACTCACCAGGGGCGCGGCTGGGGCTGAAGCGCTGCACTTCCTGCCGCTGGTGAGTGCAGGCCCGGCCCTGTTATGGTCCTCAGGGGCGTGGGATGGAGCAGGGGCAGGAAGGGGTAGGACTGGGGCAAAACAGGGCAGGGCTTTGAGGAAGGGATGCAGTGGGGGCGGGACTGGTGTGGAGCAGGAGCGGAGGCCATGGGGAAGATGCGGAGCAGAAGCTGGAGCAGCATGCAGCTGCGCAGGGCACCAGGAAATTTGGTGCCCCAAATTTCCTGGTACTCTACACAGCTACGTACTTTGTGTATGGGTAGGGACGGCCCTGACCCCTCCCAATAAATGATTATGGAATTATCTGCACTGTGCAATGTTATCAGCTGGGAGCTCCCAGACATTCAGGAATGAAGTTGTGGCCTAATTAAACCACATCCAGTGTCTCCTGTCTTTCTTCCAGCATAGCCACAGGGAATTGCAATAAGTCTCCTATCCCATCCCTCTCTCCCACCCCACTCCACCGAAAGTAGAAGGCAAATAATAAACTTTAAGGCCTGCAAAGTGGATCATGACATACATCTTTAGGGTCTGATCCAAAACATACTGACGTCAATGAAAGTCTTTCTATTGACTTCAATGGGGTTTGGGATCAGACTCTTACAAAGAGAAGACTGGAGTGTGAAGCTTGATAGTTATGGGTCTGATTGTGTACCCACTGAAGCAAAGGGATAACTTTGCTCAATGGAGCTGTTCATGTGAAGAAATTTATTCATGTACTTAAGTATATGCAGGATTGGTTACTAAGTTGCTGCAGTAAAAAGCATCAACTGACATCTCATACTTTGTTAAGGAAACAGGCATCACAAGGTGTTAGGTAAAAACAAAGTTGAATTTATGAAATTAATTTCCATGCTCGAAGGACTCAAAATATTTCCATAACTTAAAACTGCACAGTCAATGCAATTTGAATGTATATAAAGATATCCTAACAGTGCAAAAGCATCCTGGTCAAATTCCAATTAAATAATTATATTCTACCTGCCTAAAATTCCCCCTCTACTTTTAACTGGATTAGGTATACTTCACTGCTTGTCCTAAACTGTTGTTTAGTGTTGCTGTAAAAAGTCATCACCTTCTACTGCAGAAATAGTACATTCAATTGCTAGTGAAGTTCTCTATGGCAAATTCTAGCCGATCACGTAAAAAGCTTCAGGAACATATGCCACCATAGCAGTATATATATACACACACACATCTTTTCCCCCTAACAAGCCCTTTCACAGTCACTCTCACAGATTATTCTCTCTCATTGCAGACATGATCTTCAAAGGTTACATGGTTGCAGATGGCATTACTCAGTTACGAGGCATATTAAGACTCTCATTATCAACATGATAGGCACCGACTCCGTGGGTGCTCCAGAGCTGGAGCACCGAAAGGGAAAAATTAGCGGGTGCTCTTTACCCACCGGCAGCCAACCTCCCCTCCTCCCTGCTCCATCTCTTTCTCCCCCCCAAGTGCGCTGCATCCCTGCTCCTCCACCCACCTTCCAGCGTTTCCCACCCGGCTGCCACCAAACAGCTGTTTGGCAGCTCAGGGGAGGCAGCGGAGCCAAGGATTTGGGGAAGAAGTTGACATATTGGCAGGGAGGGGGTGGAGTTGGGGCGAGGACTTTGGGAAAGGGGTTGGCAAGGGGCGGGGAAGGGGTGGGAAGAGGCAGGGCAGGGCCTGGCCTCATGGAAGGGATGGAGTGGGGGCAGGCTGGGGTGGGGTGGGGGTGTTGAGCACCCTCGTGAAAGAGGGGAAGTCAGCGCCTATGATCAACACCCTCTATTCTAGTGGTTCTCAGGCAGGCGAACGTATACCTCTGCGGGCACTCAGAGGTCTTCCAAGGGGTACATCAACTCATCCAGATTGTTGCCTATTTTAGAACAAGCTACATAAAAAGCACTAGCAAAGTCAGTATAAACTAAAATTTCATACAGACAATGACTTGTTTATACTGCTCTATATAATATGCTGAAATATAAATACAATATTTATATTCCAATTGATTTATTTTATAATTAAATGGTAAAAAGTAAGCAATTTGCCAGTAAAAGCATGCTGTGACACTTTTGTATTATGTTGGATTTTGTAAGCAAATAGTTTTTAAGTGAGCTGAAACAAGACAAATCAGACTCCTGAAAGGGGTACAGTAGTCTGGAAAGGTTGAGAGCCACCTCTCTACTCTGCTTGCCATCCCCTGGAATGCTAAACTGCTATCTCTGTTGTTGGTTTTTTTTCCCATCAGCTAGATGCATGAGCGTTGTGAACCAACTGGATTTGCCCTGCCATTCCCCACAACCTGCTCGTAACTCTTTCCCAATATGCTCATGCACAGAGAGCAATTGCAGAGCTTTGCAGGCTCTTCCCTTCAAGTGCTATTTACATTGGATTCGGAGACCTTCTTACACTTGACACTGCTGAGCAATCTCAACCCTCAGTACTGTCAATTGGAATTAAAGGAACTCAACACCTCACGTAAGGAGAGATCAATTCTACAAGGTGCTGAACACTGCAACAAGATGCGGAGTGCCCTACACACTGAAGTTAGTGAGAGTTGAGGGCTGTCAACTGCTTTCAGGATGAAGCCTTTAATGAGTAGCACAGCTTGCTTATTAAATTAAGAAATTTCTCTTGTGTCTGGCTAAAGTAAAGTGTCTCAGAAGTTTAGGGAGCAAAAGCTCTTGGGAATGTTATTCAATGTTACAGAACATGTGCACAGTCTACACGTTTTCAAATAAAAAGGAGAGTTCTAGAGGTTGTTGGTTTTTTTTAAGTAAACGAAACAAACCCTCTCAAAATACTACTGTGTGCAATTAACTCTGGAGGGTTTTAAACCTGGAGAGAGTGAATTAAAAATATCAAGGGAAACAAGCTTAATAGTTACTGCCTAGTAAGTATTCATTTTAGGTAATTAAATAAATGAGTATTTAGGACCAACATGTAAGGCTAATTCTCTTTTTTATATATATCTATCAAGCATTGCTCAAAAAGAAGCTTACTGCTAGCACTAGAAACATAAGTTCACAAAGCTCTTGTATGATCCAGCTGATGCAGAAGGAGATTACAGCCAACTGATTTTTAAAAACTGCTGACTCTGTTGATCAGATTGGTCCAAGTCTTGCCATTAGCACCCATATGCTCTTTTTTCCTCTCTCCCCCTATATCCATGCCCAGGTCACCATGTGCCCTGCTATAAACATGCTGACTGGCTAAGGGGGCCTTGCAATTCAGGTAGTTAATCCTATTCTAATGTAGGTTAAGCAGGTGTGAAGCCTACCTCATCCAGAGAGAAAGTAGATGCTGTTTAGAGGCACCCTTGGATTTACAGTATTTAAATTAGGCTCACATAACTTCAGGAAACTAGACCAGTCTGTGCTGCTGACCTAGTCATACAGGTGTAAACCTGTCTGCTCTAAATCCAGTCTGAGCAACTGGCTCTTTCCACCCACCCTGGATTTACAGTGTCAACAACACATGGCTGTAAAGCTAGCCTCCTCTTCCCCACCCATATCAAAGTAAATATACTTTTGTTGGAGGCAAAGCTAGATGATTAACTGTAACCTGCTTGGTTTCAGAATTAACTAGACTGAGAGGCTGCAATATGTATTGATATGATTTTACCACTTCAAATCCAGTATGTGAGTTGATCATTTTGATAACCAAGTTTGATCATACAGCACTTGTGATCTCATGGAAAAAATGATCAGGGACTGCATTAGGCTTTTAAAATCATCTAAAAATCTTTCTGTGTTTGGAAGCCTTTATATTCTTTCTGATTCTGGTTGAAATAGCTCTATATAAGCAGGGAGGGGAAGATAGCAACAAAAGTGATATTTATTGTCCACAAATAAAAACTCCAATGATGCAACCCTCCCGACTTGTGTAAATAATATTCACTCATTCGAGGTAGGATTGTGGGATCAGGCCCACACGTCTTAGCCTGTTTCAGAGCAAGTAAACCTGCTTTGAGCTGAGTATTTCTCATTTGCTCATCTCAGAAAGAATTGGCCTTCCTTGTCTATTGACTGTATGCTGCAAGCTGTTTGGGAATTGAAGCACCCTAAAAGATTATTTCAGCAATTTAAATTGGTATTTTATAGCACTCTCCTAATTAGCAGTCATTTAAAATGGTTGGAAATTGCACTAAATTATGGGGAAAACAGCATGATTTTAAGGAAATAATATGCCTGTAAATGCCTAGCATGCCCTGGCATCTCATGTATGACAATCCAGATGCTCTCCCACTTGTAAATTCCACTGCTTCTTGAGTCTCAGGTCAATTCTGAGGTCAGTTAGTGCTGCAGATATCAGATTAATTTTCTTACAGGGAAGAAAAAATATAGAGTGTAGCAAAATAAGAAAGGAAATAGGATACAATGATACATTTAGATTCTCTTCTGGTAATAAGGTTAATTCTGTATTGGCTAGGAAAAATGAAAACTGTAAGACAGTCACCTGCAGTGAGAGTGGATCTAATCTACTGAACCCTTAGTAACACAAATAATCAGTACTAATGTGAATATTATAGTCCCAGAAACGGGACTACCTGTTTAAGGCTCAACTCTGCAAGGTGCTGCAGTTCTCAGCTCTCATTGGCATAGGGACTACTGATATGAGTCGATCCCCAGAATAAGTGTATGGTACAGCTCACCTGACTTCAGTTAAGCTATGCCAAATTACACCATCTGAGTACCTGGGTCATAGAACTGCGTGTGTGTTTTAAATTAATTATATAAACATGTATATATGTTTTCCTCTAGAATTTCTCACTTTAATTATTCAATTTTTTTTTAACAAGTATAAACCATTCCTATGTTCTTCTTTCCAATTTAAAATCTATTCCAGGATTGGACAAACATACTGATCCTCTGAGCTGCACATGACAATTATCAGAAGTTCGAGAGCCAGGGCATGCCTGCTGGGGCTTGGGGCTTTAGCCCCACAGAAGGTGCCTGTTGGGGCTCAGGACTTCAACCCCGTTCCTGCTGAAACTCCATGCCCAGCCAGGCGCACCCCGTGAGGCTGAAACCCCTACCACACCACCCTGCTGCAAGGCAGAGGTCCTGAGCTCCCACCCCAGTCTGGCAGATGGAGAGTGGGGGGCATAGGGGACTCCACGAGCCACACTTTACCTGTAAAAGAGCCACATGTGTCTCGCGAGCCAGTTTGGCCACCCCATATCTAGTCTCAAAGCCCTAAAATGCTCAGTAGAAATCCAAAACCCAATGTGTTAATGTAGCAGGATTAAGGTTTGTTCCATTTCCCTCTCATCTCCACTCCATGACTTCGAAGCCTTTTAAATATGAAAAATGCAATGTGTATTCTCAATCCAATGGACAAGTCAATAATTCAGCTTTTGCCTAACAAGGACGCAGACTGTGTAAATCAGTCCATATGTCACATACTTGTCCAGATTTTGTTATGAAAATTATGAATAGAAAAATATTGCTAATTTTTTTTTTACTCTGGCATTTAAGATCAAATAATGTCTGTTTCTAGTTAAAGAATTACAATTATTTGGTGTTCATTTGTTATCACTTCATTAACCATTTATTATTTTTAAAGTGCCACAGAAGTGAACAGCATTATATAGGCAGCAATAGAGGTAGCAAAATATTTTTAAAAAATTTACTAATTTCACACTTCATTATAAAATTATTTCAAAACCTTTGTATCTTTTGTTTAATACAATTATTATCAATAGATATAAAACAGGATTCCATATTTGTAGTATGAAGAAAATGTGATGAATACTGGATGGAAATCTTGCATTTTGCTATGTAAAACTTGTTCTCCAAGTTTGCAATATAAGAAAATAATTTTCCACCTCCTTTTTAAATGCATATGTTTTCAGATTAGCCTGTGATATTCTATGGAAACGGTGTCTTTTATGCTTCCAGTCTCCAGCTGCCACACAATTTCTCTCTCTTTCCTCTCCTCTTTGTTTTTCAGCCATATTCCCTGAATGTCAAAGCCAATTTAGTGCATTTCACTTTGCTGAATAAATCAGAGGCGAAATCCTTGCTAAAAGTGAAAATTTGATTTGCTAAAAGGAGCTTAGGGCAACTATTAATCAATATATCCAGAGTGTCAAAGCTAAGGCCATGATAGACATGCATTCATTTGGAGATTGGTTGAGGCAGATAAAGGGGGATACTGGGGGAAAAAGTGCAACAACCAGACTGTGAATGTGTTGGGGGTAGCGTTTGCTTTAAAAAGTGGGAAAGGATTCTGAGAAAAACTGATTTTACTGATGGATTTAAGCTTTTTTAAAGGCTTTGTTTTAATGAAGAGTAAATAATAAATACGTGGTGAGCTGGAAGGTCTTCTGTGATCTGATCAACTGAACAATTTTTTAAATAATATTCTTTCAGTGGACAGACAACAGATGTTAAAACTGAAAGCAGCTGGGGTTACTTGTATGAGTTTCACTGGATGTCTTCATATCAAGCTCTTTCGAGTCGTATAGAATATTTATATTATATTTAACCATAAGACTTGGAATGGATAAATGGCTGGGTATGCAAGATTTTCTTTTCTGTTAATTTAATACTAGTCATAGATGTCAGAACTGATAATATCAGAAACTGACGTTCTGCGTTTATCCACAGGACAGGCACAAAACATCAGTAGGACAAACTTCCTCATTCCCCCCCCCCCCCCTCCCAGTGAGCCTCATCCTTACCTGGAACAAATCTTCCCTGAACAGCAGACATGCTAATATTGTGTGTATCTGTTATTGCACTTTGGCCTTTTCCTGTTCCCATCAAAGTTTTGTAGTTGATTTCAGGAGGAGTGGAAGCAGGTCCCTAGAGATTTTTGTGCCAGATCCACAGATCTCAGATGAATATTCCAAATACTTTTAAAATAAACATCTCATACAAGAGAGAAAAAAGACCTTGTCATTTCCACCACTACCACTTCCCTATTTTTATTTGAAAACACTGGGAACATTTGTTAATGTGTGTGCCTCATAATACATCTTCTCACACAGAACCACTGGCAGTGGTGTATGCCAAATTAGGGGAACTTCTAAAAATTTTGCCCCCCAATTTGCTAACACTAGTTCAGTTCCATCAGTGTTACCAATGTTGATGTACCAAAGCAGTGTAGATAAGTTGCTGGCATTGGAAGCACAGTGTTGGAGCAGGGCTACTCAGCATGGTGCTTAAAACACAGGCAGCAGCTGGCAGCCCATCCACACTAAGGCTCCAAGATTCCAAGTTTGCCATTTAGTGTTCTCCAAGGGAGCAAGAGAAACACTGTTGAGTGCACATATGAACGCATAATATAAGCACATATTCATATAAATGTATCTCCACAGTTATCTATAATAGTCACAGCGGAACCCTCCGATATGCTGAAATTCAGGAAGAGACCATTCAAGGAAAGCTGGGGCTCGTGAGAAGCTGTTTGACTTGGATCCCTGAATGTAAGGCCCAGTGACCTTCTCCCATGACTCAGATGCCATTTAAACTGTGCGTTGGGAGAGGAGGTAAAATACCATAGGGAAATAGTTCTTATGTCCAGATCCAGTGTGCATGCTTGTGGAAGGGGTTAAAGGAAGAGTGGATAGTGTTTTTCTGATAAACAGCAGACAAGGGAAACTTGCAAAGTATCCAAGACAGTGCAGGGATAAAGGGTAAGGTGTCCTGACTCCCCAGGAGGCTCAAGTTATTATCACTACAGAGCTGTCAGGCAGCATGAAGCAGCTCATACTCCATACCATGTAGCATGGCCAGTAAACACGGCATTAGCATTTCCACCTGTTTCTGAAGGGACAGGGACTCCAGGACCCGGGGACTCCTGTGCAGCTGCAAAATTGGAAGTGTTGCCTAAAATGCCCCTGAATTCAGCTAAGAGCATAATAGGTTGCGGAAGGCCATAAACTCAACAAAACCACACGATTACATTGTGTGAAAATGAGTGGGTATGGAGTGGGTGCTCCGTGGGGCTCTGTAGCCACTCCACACAGCAGAGCTGGGCTATACATCAACTCCACAAAGGCCTCAGAAAGAGGACTATGGGGACGGACTGGGAGGCTGGCCAACGTGTATGTGATTATACACACCCAGTGGTCAAAGTGCTGCAGAGAGGCTGAAGTAAAGGCAGTGGAGAGGCTGTAAGGGCACGCTGCCTGGAAGGTGGGAGGTGAAGTGCATACTACATGGAGCCCTGCGTAATTTTCCCACACAAAATCCCAGCCTGTCTCCAAAGTCCTTTGGGTCTATGTGGAATTAGTTCTGCATGTGTGCTTAACACCGAGTACTGTAAAACTCCATCTATTGTGAAGTAGCACGGAAGTTCAACTTTTTTCATTTACATTTTATATTACACAATGATTTATATAGAATGCACACACACACTTTAGGTTACACATAGTACATGTGAGAGTATGTGCATAAATACATATATACACACACACCCCTTCCACCTACCTATACACATAAGATACATTGCTGGAACACTTTAAAGTGATTATTTCCAGCTTCTTCTTTATGTCTTTACCCACGTTTATCACACAGAGTGGCATTTTTGGAGCAGATGATGAGTAAAGGACAGTTTAAAAATGACAACTCTACAGCGAATCATATTCCTGTTCAATTTTACAATGTTAAACTACACCTCTGAGAGCTGCTTTGGAAAGAAAAGCTTAAATATTGTCCTCTACACAGAGTGTATTAGAACAATAATGTTTCATAAAACATTAACATTAGCACTAAAATATTCAAAACATTCTTGGATCTGGTCCATCAAAAATAATACCCTCATGCAGTACCCCTTTTAAATACCAGGATACTGCCTCTTTTTACCTATATCTATAATGAAATATTGTTAATTCCTGGCAAAATACGACCACATTTGAAAGCAAGCAAGTTTAACTTATGAAATTGTGTAACTAGTTAATTTTTGATAGATTAGCCCAATGTAGTGATCTCAACCAAATTTTTCATTTTAAGTGCGAAAACTTGATTTCTATGGTCTGGTTGGTGTTTTTTCATGCATGCAAATTTTTTTAGAGAACATTTTGTCCCGTTAGCTTCCTGTTATGCACAGTTTTAAGAGCTTAATGTTTCCTGCCTCCACTTAGAATAAGAGAACATTGCACATTTTTGCTGAATGTCAATGAGACAGTTACATTACAGAAATGGTGCCTGAGTGACTCTGAAACTGTGACTAGACATCAGCAGAATTCCATCCTACACTGGAGAACAGCTTAATTAATTCAATATGCCCAAAATAAAATGCCCCTCTCCCCAAACCAAAGCAAAGGGGAGGGCCCCAACCACAGGTAAACCACTGAGTGAAACAGCTGTCTGTTATGTAAAAAAAAAAGTCTAGCACAGCTCCATAAATATATTTAGGCCATTTATATAGGTCAGCTAATGTGGGTTTTGTCTCATCAGGCAGGAGATGAAGCAGCCTCAGTGTCTCCCTAAGCACCTTCAGCATTTTGCTAACGAAGTTACAGTACATAGGAATATTTTAATCTGACAGAAAGAACAACAATAGAATCTGACTGCTGGACTGATAATCTTCTTATCACACCCTGTGAAACCTAGCTCTAATATTTGACTGAACCTCCATTACTTGGCAACCCATTCTAAAAAGGCCAACAATGGAGAGAGAGAGAGAGAATGAAGTGGAGTGTGCAAGTACCTCCATATCTACATAAAAGAGATTAGAGGCGACAGCATTCCATTTTACAGCTCAATCATATTGTGTTAGCATGCGCTTATCCGAGCGCGGATGAAATTGAAAGAGAAATAAAAAAGAGTCAGGCAGATAGGAACCAGAAAAGCGAGGCATGAGCAATTTCAAGAATATAAAAGGATGCTAATGGCGGGGCCCTGTCATTCTTAAAAAGGGCTATTAGGGCACCATCATCTGTTCTTGTGCCCTTACGCTCCTCTAACTAAAGTCAAGCATTTCTTAATACCATTGTGCTCTTTTGCTTCTTCAGATAAGACATGGTCATGTTTCATAACAACACACTTCCCATTTATTTGATTTATTAACATGAGCAGACTAATTCTATTTGCTGATAAAGCCTTTCCATACATATTTTTCTTTCAATATTTCCTTCTGTAGAACTGGACACTTTTTGTTCAGAAAAAACTGCTGTTAGAGAACAGTCCCAATAATTCAGAAGTTCTAATGATTTTATGATAGCATATGAATTTAATATAATTTAAAGCAAATTTTAGAAGATGACCTCCACAGAGAATGGTGTAGACAGAGGGATCAAAGGCGTACAGCACGTTACTTTCTGTAGATAACTTCAAGAAAGAATCTTCTTTATAATGGCTGAAAAAAATGTTATTTTCTTCCACAATAAAGTTGTCTTTCAAAATATAAAGGTTTCCATTAAATTACAATGCATTACAGCTTAGTCTTTTATTGGTTCTAACACAACTGAAATGAAGGGTCTTTAATCATGTTACACCTGAAGAAATTACTGCAATAAAGGAAGATCTGATGTAGCCCACATAACGGGCCAAATTCACATATAATGCCACTGCATTCAGTGGACTGACACCAAAGGTTTATTTGGCTGACTATGGCTATATAACAATTCATACCTTTGTTGCTCTTTGTTCCTTTTATGACTTGTCCCTTTTCCCAGCTCCATTGTATCACTGCCTAGAATAACATGTGCCGGCATAGGCAACAGAAGGGTAGCACCATCGCAGGCTTCTCTACAGTTGTTTTGTGCCAATCCCAGTCATTAGTTAAGCTCTGGCAGCCCAAGTTCAGCAGCACTCCATCATTCAAAACCAAACTAAAAACCTTCTGATCATGCTCATCACATTTGCCCTTTAGCATGTCAAGCTCTTCCTCATTTTGATTTTTGTGATCTAAAGCAGCAAGCACAGATTTTATCACTGACTTTGGCTTATCAGAAGGCTTAGGAAAGGATTGCCTTTGTTTACTATTTAGGTTTTTTTTTTTTTTAACCCAAATGGGGTCAAGCAAGTAACCTTAGATAGTGCAGCTTTACCACGGCAGGTGTGTTTTTGACTTTGTCTCATAAGTCTATGACTTATAGACTATAGACGTTTTCCTCAGCTAGTTCAGATTGCGGGTCTTAAATTTATAATGCCATCTTATAGTGTCCAATAGCTTTTCATGCTAACTACGGCATTGAATTGTTTTTAAAAGATTGCTCAGTTTCTCCACTCCCCCCGCACGCCACACTCCAAAAGAAAGCTATGTAACATATTCACAAATCAAACTGATAAAAGGTCCTGGGGCAATCATCGTGGTGTGTGACTGACTTCTAGCTCCAGTGCTCTATTTCAGTTAGACTGTTGTAGGCATCTTCCGAAGATGAAGCTCAAACTCACCTATTTAACTAGTTTTGACTTAATTTGGGGTGCTTTATTAGCAACCAGTGTAAGACAAAGTAGCTAGTATAATACAGAGTGATGTTTAAATTAGTTTACAATTTGCTTGGGCTCATCTAGAACTGCTTTGAACAAAGCCATTCAGAAATGTCAGCTGTGTTCCTAACCACTGTAACAAATTGTTGCCTGAACGCTGCACACCTAATGACTTCAAATTAGCTTCACTGCGATATTGCCTGACAGTTCGTTACGACTGTTAGCAACATAGCTGGCGTATCATGACCAATAAATTGGTTTCAGTGTGGGCTGGGAAAGGGACTTCCATCAATTTGATTAAAGAAATTACTGTAGCATTCAAAGCATAAAGACAAACTAGTTTAAGGAGACAGAAATAAGTTAACTGTACCAGAAAAACATTGCTCATGATTCAAAAGCTTGTTTATAAACCATTTGTGGTACAAACTTTGAACAAATACATTTCATCTGGGCAGAATATGAAATATTTCAGCATGTATAGGATACTGTCCCCTTTCAAAAGTAAAATTATGCTTTAGAAGCACATTGATTTTTATTATTATTATTTATTATCTACACTGTGGTAGGACCAGAAGCCCAAGCAGAATTGGGGCCCCACTGTTTTTGACATATAGGAAGACAAAAACCCAATACTTAAGTGTTGAGTCACTACCACAAGAAATGCTTAAAACAAAAGTGTCTCAGGAACAAAGTAACATACTGAAATGTAGATGTTTACTATCTGCTGTTCCATGCATTAACAAAATCCAGTACTCTGGCTTGCTGCATGTATATATATGTAGTCTATACAGTCTAATAATATTATAATAAGGGTGCAATTTCTGATGGTAATAGAAATATACATTATTTTTTAACTTTGATAAACAGAAAGTTGCTGGATTATGCATTCACATTAAGGTGAATTAGAAAATTCCATGGGGTAAAATGGAATCTAAAAGGACATTACTATATTGGCTATAGCAATTAAAGTACATCCATCCTCACTGTGAATGGTTGGTATGCTGAGGCTCCAATATGGCAATTAGCTGAATGAAATGCACAAATATCTCCAATTATCCTGCTAGAATACCAAGACGAATATAATAAAATAAACAACAAATAAAAAGCTAACACTTTTTTCATATGTTTGTGAAAGGTGAGAGATTGACAGCCGTGGAGAGTGTATTTGTTTATTAACCCATAGAATGACTGCACTACACGCTAAGCAGGGGGGGAAGAGAGGGATTTGTCTGGCTTGCTAGAGGAAGGGGCATACATCTTTAAGGAATAGAGAGGTACAGAATGAGTTTGCAGCAGCCGCAGAGCAGGTCAGCATGGGCATGCTGACCCATTGCTTCAGGTGACTGGAAGAAAGGGGAGGTTACATAGGCACATGCCGGACTAGAGAAGCCTGCTTTTACCTGGACTTGGCACAGCCAGAAACAGGTACAAGTGTCTCAAACACTGCATTGAAAACATGCTTCAGATCTGACCTAGAAGATCCACAAATCTTTGCTCTGAGAGATTATTTCTTCTAACCACTGTCTCTGCTGAGATTGCTAATTAGCTTTAATTATGGTATGTTATTGTGCGATGTGGACACTGGTCCATCTTGCACAGACCAAGGAAATATTTAGATACGTGTAGTTCCTTGTGCCCTACTGCTGGCATAATCTGGCCCTAAAACCAGTTTAACTCTCCCAAGGACTGTCACCCCAGTATAAGATGATCTGCCTGCTAATGTAGATGTTCTTATGCCACTTCCCCAAATCCAGCTGGCATAGCAGAGGAGAGGGATAGTGGCCAGGTTTCCCCTATTTCACACTGAACCTACGTTGCATTTTTTTTTTTACCACTTTGGGGTGTTCACAGTGCAGCCTTCAGATTGCTCTAATCTGGTGCAGAGGAATTAGCCTTGTACAGAGTTTTAAACAGCATGATTTCAGATGTCTTTGAACACAAATCTCTCACTAGTGCTCGTGCAGTTCAGCTGCACCTGAGATCTGTCCTCTTTAATAAGAAACACGTTAAAACATTCATTCACTTATACCTCCACCAGTACCATTTAATAGTAAGAATAATACTATGTCTAGACCAGGATATATTGTAATCAACATTCCTGTAATGATTCTACAGTCTTAAACATAAAACTTTATAAATCTGTCATCCCATTTTGTCACTGTAATGTAATAATCTGTGTGCTGATTTTCAGGTGGTCATTGTTTTACAACTACATATATATATTATGTACCTGGAATATGTTTAGCCCATCCAATGATGACCACCAATTCTCTGTCTGCCAGGTCACAAAGTGTGGTGAGCGCTTTGATGTCACTATCTGGAACAGTAGGGTCAGGCATGGCATAGATCTTCTCTGGTTCAGCAACCAGTAAATGGGAGACAATCTTGTTATCTGTAAAAATGGACCAGAATGCTACAAGATCACCAACAGTGTTACCCTATTTTTCTAATAGGTGAATTAAGTTTCACATTAACTTAAAAACAGTGACCAAATTTACCCCTTGTGACTCTATTAACTCCACCAAGGAGGTACAGCAGAAATTAACTGGGCCCGATATAAACATTTTCAACAAACATGACTAATTTATTGTACATAAATTACAAATAAAATAATATGAGATGCACATATAAAATTATTACATCATAACATTTGGAATAAAATTGTCATTGTCAAAACTTTTAGGGATTGAAATAAGTTTTAGGTTTTGCACATTGAAACTTTTTCTGTCATTTATATTTTTGGATATAGTGTTTTTAAGAAGACCTGCACATTGCCTGAATAAAAATAACACAGACAATTAACAAATCATTAAATCCTTAAAATCTGAAACTTCTGTTGCCATTCTTTATCTTAGATGTCAGAGTCAAACTGTCCTAATACATGTAATCGCAAGAGTTTCTGAGCAGCTATCATCCTATATATCTTATAGTACCTATAAGCCTGCTCTTTTAAAATGATAAGACTAAGATTTGTGGTCGCAGGGGCTTGTATTCTAGGAATAAAAAAGCTACTGCCTGTATTTGTGCAGAAACTCAGAATCTCACCCAAAATTTGCTTCTTTAAATTTAAACAGGAGGGGGCTGATACTCCTTAATTTACAGATAAAATCAGGAGTAACTCCATTAAAATCAATGGAAAGATACCAACATAAAACTGGTGTAAGTGACATCAGAATTAGGCCCTATTTGAGAAAGCTCTTTTGTACACCAAAATGTTACTGTATTATTTTGGAATGCTTTTTAATATCTGTAACATTTTCATTTATTTAACATTTATTTTGCACACAGTTGAATCATGTGATCTATATGGAGCGATCAGTTATATTGGAATGAACAGTCAAAAAAGAAAGCGCAAGAAGAACTGTACGGGCTTATTACAAGATGCCCGCAACTCTACAGTATACATGTTGCAAACAAATAAAATCTGTCAGTATTACACTGCATATTGAAGCTTTAATCTGAGGTGCAAAAAGAAGCCTTTTTTCTTCTTTAGAAGCCTGATCCACCTTCCAGAGATCTCAGTAGAAAGACATCAGTAGGAGATGGATTGGGCCCTTAAGCCTTCTATACTTTTCCCAATATATGCAGCCAGGTGTCCTACCTTTTAATGATAGGGACATCTTGTAGCAAAACTGAAATGTATCAGCCAGACATAAAGCATATGTTCTTAGAGCCTAAACAGTAGCCCTTTAGAGGACTTAAGACTAATCCTTTCAGTCCCTTGGGATAAACAATCATGGGGCTTGACATATATAGGGTTCGATCCTTAGAAGATTGTCCAGCACCCTCAACTCCCTCTGAAAGCTGATGGAGTTGATACTTTTTCCTACTTCCAAATATCAGATATAGGCCCTACTGTCCTCACAGGAAAAAACTACAACTGAAATAAATGGGAGTTTGACTTGCATAGCGACTGCAGGACAGGTTCCAAGATACCTGTTCATGTCAGATTTCCCTAAATATCCTTCCTTGATTCTGATTTCTGATGCTTTACTACTCTTTTGTGACATTGACTCCTTGATTCTGATCTATTTTCATTAGTATTTTAACTTATTACAAATTTGTGTAAAGTTGTGATACATGTAAGTCCTTCATAAAATAAGTGCAAGACCCAGCTGGAAAGCATTCCATCAAGTGTGTTTTATTGCAAGGGGATGGATTCATGTTTATATGATCTGTAGGAGCTATGACAACTAAATCATTATTTATTTCAACATTCTACTTATTATCAAATGATTAACAGGGAATTGTAATCTTATTTAAAGCTGTCACTTGGTAATTTTAACAGATAGTGGCAAATAGTTATTCAACATAATATTATTTATTTTTTTAATGAATAGATGTTTTATTTGTTTTTTTGATTAACTTATTAGAAAACATAATTCTTTCCAAAAATCAAAGATTACAGCACATTTTCTCAAGAATTTAACAACAAACCATATGCAGTGAAAAGCAAAGTAACTAAATTCTATTTTTCTTACTACTTGTTCTCAAAAAATGTATAAATGGACCCAGCATTCATATTAAAATGCATGAAGATGGGGACATAAGCCATATATTTAAAATTAAAGTATATTTGTGAACAAGAGCTCCAGATTGCTAAGGTAAATGTCCACAAATTCAGTTGTGCTCACTTCAGATTCACACAAGGAACGGACTGGAAATCTCCTTTTAATAACAGCATCTTCATCAAACGTTCGCTTCTTGCAGATGATTCAAGAATAGTGTACATTTTCATTTCTGCTTCACAAAATCTCCACTTTCATTATTCTGACAACACAACAAGACCTGAAGGCAGGCCACTAGATTCTGTAGATAAGAAAGGAAATGCAAAAAAGGGCAGAAAGAGGTCTGTCTAAAAGAGACCTCCTAATCCCTGTTATTTCACTACAGAGAAAAAGGCTGCATGTATTGAAGCAAGGTTTAGTACATAGGCATAGGAAAATTCTGAATGTTCGCAGAAAGCCCCATCACGCAGGAAATTGAATAGCCATGAGCACCATTTCTAGGTAAATCTTATTTAATGTTTCCCTAATTAGAATCAATAGAACCCAATTTTCATTCCTGTGCCTTTGTTATGCGCAAACTATCAGTCAGGGTCCAGAAAATCTCCCAGGCTACTTCCTCAATAAAACCGATTCAACTGTTTCCTGACACTTATCTGACAGGATCCAAAAATTAAGTTTTATAAGTGTTTGTTACAAAAATGTTTGTAATTGGGAGAACTAAGGAAAACTAACAGAAGTCTTTAGGTAATAATGATTAATAAGGAGATTAGTTTATCTCAGACAAATTTTACTGAAGTTTACTGAAACTGGTAGTGATCTTCTTAAAGGTATTGTTATACATTACTTCCCAATAATCTCAGGTTTACATAGTTTCGTGGATGCTTCAGCACAATAGCGTTAACCTATGCCTATATTAAAGGACTGGAATATTTTTGTATGCTAGGAGGCTATCAACATTTTAACTCAATGACAACGTAACATAAATGAAAAAAACTGGCAATCTGTGTATCCAGCAAAACTAAACCGCTAATGAAATTAAGCCTTAGAGTTTAGTAAATTTTATTGTATTATCAGAAAGTTTTTATTATAACGTGAAAAAATCTGCTTAATGCAGCCCTAGATTGTATTTACAGAATGGTGAAACAGCTTATGCAGGCTGAGAAGAAGATGCCAGATTGGACAATTGAAGGTATAATCAGCATAATGTTTTTTGGAAAGGCAAAGGGAAACTATGCCATATGTTCACTTAAGCCTTAATTTTATGTAAAACTGGTTGTTTTTCCTTTGACATAGCTAAAATGCCCTTTCGCTTACAGTTCAAAGACTGTTTATTTGCTCTACAGATCCCCATATGCTCATGTGTATTGTACACAGCAGTGTCCCCTACTGGGGAACATGAGCTGAAATAGACACTGTTTTCTACACGCTAGGTAGTGTCATGGGCACAAAACCTCCGTGCTTCTTTTATTTTTCCCTAAATGGGGGGGGGAGGGGAGAAGGGTTGTCCCACTTTGATAGCAAAATAGCCTTCTTGACAGTGACAACTGTGTATGGGAATTCGGATCTAAATATGGAAGAGTTCACAAGTACTTGGTAGGAAATTCATACCTTTGTAGGCTAATTCCATAGTCTCTTGCACTAGATATATAATGCAATTAAATTTACTTCATGGAATTAGTAGTTGCTGCTTGAGTTTGTATACGCTGTAGAGCAAAACCTCCTATTTTTTGTTAATTGCAAAGAGGATGGAACTTGTATTTTAGCAAAGGAATGATCAACTCTCTTCTCTCTCACTCTAATTTTCTTTCAGGGACACTTAAAAAAACAAAAACAAACACATAATGCCCATAAGAACATCAGAGACGGAACTACCAACCTATGCTTGTTATTAGCGTAGCACATTCCTCTTTTCATCTAATGTTAGCTAGTGTGTTAACCTTCTATAGCTATAAATTAATGAGGCTCCTAATGTATTTTCATTGGGAGGTTGAGCAGTCAAACTCATTTAGTAAGTGAAAACTACAAAAATCACATTCTTGTGAAATCTGAAACTAGAAGCTCCAGTGAACTAATGATCACAGTATGAACCATTTTATGTACCAATGAAAATAAATATAACCTGTAAATGAAAAATGTGCACTGCATAAACCATGCATTAATATGCTTCCACCTGCAAAAAGCTTCATCTGACAGTCTGAGAAAAAGATGAAGATAACTAATAAGATCTTTTTAAATGCTCATGTTAACTGGATAACATTATCGCATTTACTGTAGCCTTTTAGGGACAAATGCTTGTCCTAAGGAAGTCAATGGAAGCTTAAAATGGGTCCAGAATTTATTGATGTTTTGGACGCAGAGAAAAAACTGATACATCTGATGTACTTACATGGCTTTTTGGCTGGCTGAACTAACTGAGGGTTCAGGTATGGACTGTTCTCTGCATCTATTCTGCGCTTGTACTTCTGGCGACCTCCACGTACTCTGTCTAGGCGGACTCCTAAAATGGGAAAAATGAACATACTTATTTAATACTTTCGTTGTGATGCATTTCACGTGACAATCTTCTACCTAGTGCTTTGAGAGATTTCTGTAGCATACCCAAAGCAAATTTCTTTTCTCACAACTATAATTATTAAAAGCAACTGAAAAAATATAATTACTCATAAGTACTTGCAACCTATTTATATTTTCATACAAACAAGCTAAAAGTTTAGACTATAATTTCTTGTGGAGAAGATAATTTTAAAATATTTCAATTATTTTCAGAACACCTTGCTACTAACATGCTAACTGCTCTGAGACTGGGGTTTGGCCTAGAATTCCTTCAGTTCGGGAGATTCTGAGCTAAAAAGTCCTCTTTAGTAGCAGCTTTGTCAACCTCTATATGTTATAAGCATAAACAGATTTACTAGGCTACCATTATGAAGCAAAGGATCATGAAGAATGAGAACTTCAGAAACAATTAACACTGAATCTTGTTGTGATAGTAGAGATGCATTTACTTAACACAGCCTAGAGAACTGACTGCAGTAACTGTAGAGTAACCTCTTGAAGTATTATAGGGGTACAAATATGGTTTAAAAATCCTTTGGAAATGACTCGATAGTAGGGGTTACGTTGGGGCTGCAAAGGACAGAGATCTGCATGCATCTGGATATCAGTAAAGCCAAATCAGCATTTGCATTCTGCTGTCACATTATATATGGCTTAAGTAGTACATTTGTGTTACTTGAGATGTCTAGGCACGGGATTTATATGAACTGAACTTCCTGAAACAAGCTGGAGTTGCTCTAGCACAAAAAAGTAGGTGGCATGCATAAAGCAACAAATTATTTTTATTTCATTCTGAATCATCCAGACAGATTCCAGGCAGCAACACATCCTTTATGTAGAAAACCTCAGCAAGTAAGGCAAGGCCAAGCACAACTTCTGATGACACAGATTTAACCACTGAAGAACTCAACATATGACAACGTCCTCCCTGCACACTTCTATTTTCATTATATGATTAACTTGTCCTCTCTCTTCCCCATCATCTGCTGCTTCTCCGCATCCTTCCTTCTTCATCTTTCCTTCTTTCCAGAGCTGGCTTGAACTCAGAAAAATCTACAAATGATGGGAGTTCCAGTTTGTTAAAGCCCCTTCTCTAGGGCCAGTCCTGTACTTAACATGGGATGTTGGAATCCGCTGCTGTCTGGGGGCACCTTTGGCAGGGCTAAAAGAGCAAGGATCAGTGTGCTGTCTATGGACATGCTCTGGTGAGAGAAAAAAAAAAGCTAACTGCAAGGGAAGAGTGATCACTCCTTTTTCAACCAAAAGAGGAGACAGACTAAATGGATTTTGGTTGGAGAAGGATATTTTGATGAAAGGTCAAAAATCCCACAGCCAGCTCTTCAGCTCTTCTCACTTTTACATTTCTTCTGGCCATTTCTCCCTCTCTTTCCCTTCTGTTATTCACACACTTAGGTTCTCGACACACTAGTTGCTGAGGACTGGAAGAAATTAAGTGAAGGGTTCAATCCTGCAAACTCTTACTCACACAAGTAGTCACCTTACTTGATGCTCTCATTGACTTCAATACTACTGTGAGTAAAGGTTACTAGCATGAGGAAAGATTTGTATTAAAATCAGGCTCTAAGTCAGTAACTGCAATACACAACCTACAATTCTATGCAAGAGTTCTCCATGCTCTTTGCTAATCATGAAACTGTGTAGTGGTCTCCAAGCCTAGACAGTGTTGCATGAGATCATACGGTTTTAACTGAAACTGTACATCTGCTTACTTAAACACAGAGAACACATTTTTGATTAATTACCCATCTAATCTGTATACATTTATGAATCACACTATATAAATCATAAAGCAATCATGTACCCATAGAGATCAAAGCATGCTTATGAATGAAATCTCTATGTATTTATCTATGTGTTTACAGTGTGTTCATATATCCTTATCATAAACATATTTGTGTGTATATATATATTACCCACGAGACCAAATTCTGATCTCAGATATATATTGTATAAACCCAGAGTAACTTCACTGGGAACAGAATTAGATTAACACAACATGTGTATGCTTATCTGTAATTCAAGTTAAGCATATACATTCATTAGCACAAGTTATTACAGTTTATTAGACAGAGAATTTTCAATTAATGGTTAATAAATGTCCATAAGCACCCCAAGGAGCTTGATCTCCACCTAGGAAAACTGACATTCAAGAAACTATACTGCCAGAAAATGCATTAAAAAGGTCGTGGCTTGTTGGTTGAACATTCAGAAAAAGGCAGGGGATTAGAGCAAGCCACATATGAGACTGGTGGAATTATAAAAAGACTGCCCAGCATTTTAAGAAAAATAGATAGAAAATGAATTCTGCATAATTCAGGTGTCATCTTTCTTTCTGCTTCGGAGCAGATTTCATAGAGATAAAAGACGGATCGCATTGGACAGAAGTATGTTTAATCAAAAAGTAATGGAACTGAAGATTAAATTAAAATAATAGAAATCTACCAAGAAGAACGATTCTTCCTCCCTTGCATTTGCACAGATGCACATTGTCTGGCTACACCGAAAGAAGACGACATGGGTTTAATTAGGCCGTAACTTTATTATTAGATGTCTGGGACTACCCGACGGATAAAATGTACAGTGCAGGTAACCTCCTGTTTATTCTGTAATTACCCGGGGGGCTTTTAGCAGCTCCCCCTCTTTTTCCATCCAAGTCCCTTCAGCAAATTTATTGCTGGGACCTTACCATACCCAGGGGGCTCCCACCATCTCCTCCTCTTTTTCCATCCAGGTCTCTCCAGTAAATCCATTGCCAGGACCTTATCATCCACCCTCTTCATAGGAGGGTTAAGGGGTTGGCTCCTTGCCGTACCAATCATAGGAGTCCCCAACCACCCCCTGCTCCTTCCTTTAACCAACACCTCTTTTTAAGTCCTTTTCCAAGCCATTTATCTGGTCACTGTATACCTTTCCTTGACAGTCGCACACTTAGATAATGAGTTGTGATATATGGCCTACTGCCCTTCATGCCATGTATGAACAGAGCCCTTCCTGAACCCGCTGTGGGGAAGAGGAACATCCTTCCTCCTCCCAACTGCACCCAAGTCAATATGGTGGCAACGGAAAAATTCCTTCCCAACCCCCCTAACAAAAAAGGTGCGGCTAGTGTAATGCCCACAGCAGATCTTAACCAAACCTGGTATTTTCCTGCATAAAAAGGAGGGAGGGTGGTTCCTGCTTCAGATGGCTTTGTGTAAAAGGGACGCTTTAGCCCAGAGCTGCCCCTTTTAAGCCCTGCATTCCTAGGGCATGAGTCAGCGACCACCCTGTCCCCTTCTGCAAAAGTTTTTCATCCCCCACACTCTCTGCCATAAAGCATTGTTTCCATTCAGCCAGCCAGCCAGCCAAGCCACCCCTTCCTCCCACCCCGTGCTTAAAGGTGCAGGGTGGTCATTCAAGCTGCTCACATGTTCAATGGGAAGGAAATACAGACAAGTATCAATGTGGCAAAATCATACACAGAATTATATATTCACTCGCATGTGCATTCAGACATCCGTATATACACAACATCCGTATATACACAAACAACAACAAACGTGTGAGCACTGTAGTTCTTAATATCTTAGGGAAATGTATTGCTGAACAACCACAATTTAAAATGACATACTTTTGTAATGTAACTACTTCTAACTTTAGTGTAAAAATACTTTTTAATCCCCTCTCCACCCCAGATGTTAGCTTTTAACATATCTTTAATGGTAAATGGAAAAGCAAATTGGGGTTCTACTGACCTTTTACTAGTATAGACATAGAATTTACCATTATGCTTCCTTAAATTTTAGCTTAGTCCTAACAGCAAATAACTATATTAGAACCAAATTTTGACACTCTTACTCACATTGAGAATCTTACTTAGCAATGGGAGTCTTAGAAGGACTACTTGCAAAGTAATTTGTTACTCAAAAGTGAGAAAGTAGACCAGAGTCTGACCCTTAGTGAAAAGTGGTTTATTTGGGGTTTTTCGTGGTGAACGGGAATCCAGAAGTTGGAGAGGTTTATTTTGTGTATATATATTCTCCCCCAATTCCTGACCTCCCAACCTGTAAACCATGGCAATTGTGAGAGTCGTCACAACAGAAGAAGTATATTTGCCTGTTTGGAACATAACTAACTATATGCTCTTCTGTGTTCACCTGCTCTACTCTGCCTATCCAAAACAAACTATTACAATGCAAGAAGTTGCTTTTAAAAGGCTCGGTTTCGGGGAATTATATTAACAGCTGATATCCTGGTCATAAAGTTAATTAGTGTAAGCAAACACAGGATGTTTATAATATTAACAGAGATACTGCGGAACATATTTAGAGTACAGAAGGAGTAAGTAGACCTTTCTTCTAATCCTAACTGTGCAAGTGCGTCTTTGGCAACTCAATCTGTCATTGCATCACTTTCCCTATCCATAAAATGAAAATAATGGTACTTAGCCCACCTCATTAAAGTGATCTGAGATTTTCAATGAAAAGCCTTCTATTATTACAGTACTCTGAGGCCACTGGTATAAATGAGTATAGCTTAACCTAAGCCAAGTGAACTCAGATCAGCAAAGGATCTGGCCTCTAATGTACTCTAATGTCAGCCTTTGTCTTGAAATCCTTAAACAGGAAATATCCCAGTGATGTCAACGAGAATTTTATCTCTGTATGGACTAAAGAAATGGGCCAATTACCAATTAAAACATGATTTCAGCAGTCAACACTATAGCAACTAACAGAACACTCCACTTTGCCTCTAATTACAAACACTAAATCACCTGTTAGAGCAGGAAGGGAAATCACACACTTCAACATAATTTACAAAACTCAGATGGTAAGGATTAGTCATGGGCTAGAATACATGGAGAGCCAGAAAAATACAAATACATGAAGTAACTAAACTTTTTTGAAGAGGCAGCTACACAATCCAATATGGCATAAGGGTTTCTTCAACTGACCTTACAAAAAGAATAGTCTGGTGCCTAAGGCACTGGACTAGGACTCTATAGAACTGGGTTCAGTTCCTGATCCTATCATAAACTTCCTGGGTGACTATAAGCCAATTCTTTACCAACTCAAGTAATAATGAAACAAGGCACTATTATTTTGAAATAAAGAATGTCCACACACAGACGTGCTCTGAAATAACTTACGTTGTGAGTTACAACCAATTTAGTTATTTCAGTTCCAGTTTCTGTGAAGACAAGCCATACTCTATTTTTGCATTCCTGCTTTGTCTCCATCAATCCAATCCTGTATTTATACGTACCACAGGGTATTATGATTTATCATTTGTATTACCATAGCACCTAGGAGCCCTCATTATGGACCAGGATGTCATTGTGCTAGGTGCTGTACAAACACAGAACAAAAAAGACAATCCCCGCCCCAAACTTCCCTTTATTCAAACCCTAATGTGGGGGTCATCCTTGACTACTCCCTCTCTCTTGCCCACACGTCCAGGCCATGTCCAAAGTACACCATTTATCCCACTAACATTTCTAAAACCTAACCTTTGCTTTCTTTGCACATCGTTAAACCCTTGCCCAGGCTCACATCTCAACTTCATCCTCTCTGGTCTCCCCAACACTCATATACCCCCTTCCAGTCCATGTGAGATACAGCTCCCAAGGTCTTCTTCCTCATCCATCCATCTGACTACATCATCCAATTCTTTAAACCCCTCCACTGGCTCAAGTTTAAGCAGTGCTTAATTTGCAATGAAAGAGGTGGCGGGGCTCAAGCAATTTTTGTACTTTCATAACTGATGTGACAAGCCCAGAAATGCTGGGGCTCAGTCCTGGAAAGCCCTGCAAAAATTAAGAACTGAGTTTAAGCTATTCGTGACCTTATCCCTCCTATTAATCACTCATGTGTCTTGATCATGTTGGCCCTCACCATCCCCTCTATTCTACTAATGATGTCAGCTTCGAATGCCCATTTGTTCACTTCTCCCACAAAGATCCTTGTGGTTCTTTGCATGGTGCCCTTTATGCACAGAACACAGTTTCTGAACTGATCTGCAATGCCCCTACCATCTCCTTCAAACCCTCCTCAAGGCCCTCTAATATCCTGATTGCCTACAAGAAATTGCCAACAATAGTTGAGATGTAGGGTTTTATTTTGTTTAAAGCAGATTTTATCCCTCTCCCCCACTTCCTTAAGTTGCATGTCTTCATCTGTGAACACTTTGTGGTCAGGACTACTTCTGACCTGAAAAACACCTAGCATGCAATGGGTGCTACTGTAATTAATATAAATAATAACTTACACTATAGTAAATCAAAATTAACTCCCCTCATGTCAATGGAGTTACTGCAGTGAAGAATAGGTGGGAGATGAGAATCAAACCCTTCATTTTAACTTCCTTTGGGATGTTTTGGATTGCATTTGTGCTTCCTCTATAACTCCCCTACAGTAGCCATGAGAACTGTGGCAGTCAGGATTCTGTTCCACACTCATGTCTTCTTGGTAGGCTCCCCCTCCAATTATGTGCTCAAGATGTGCAATAGAAGTTACTGTACTCTGTGGCCTCTTCCACCACAGTGTGGATAAGAAATTGGATTAGTCCCACTTATAAAAGTGATGCTTGTAAGACTCTCAAAATTGTTTTAAGATTGTACAGTGAGACTAACAAGAGAGGAAACTGAAGGAACAACACCTCACTCAGCATCAGAAAGAGCAGTAGCATCAGTATTAGAGGCAAAAACCAGATTAGCAGTATCAGAAACTGCAGAAGGAATTTTAGTGGCAGACTTTGATTCAGTTCTCTCTCGGGACAACATTCTGACAGGATGCTCCAATTCAACCTGGACGTGCGGTGTTTATTTATAAGGTTGCTGAATAAAGTTGAGTGAATATTATGTACATTGAGTTGTACATTTATTTGCCAAAATTACTAAAAAAAAAATTTCTTCTTCCGTAACTATAGACAGAAAGTATCTGGAGATAAGGTGGGCAACAACACTTAGATTAAGACAAGTCAGTAATTTCTATACTTTAGGATTAGAATAGTGTGAGGCCAGTTAATCCTGAAATCAAAATGATTTGCAGTGGAAAAACACGTACAATATACTAGAGATGTGCAGTAAATTACATAGCATGAAGGAGAAGGATAACATGAGCTATCTTTATTTGCTAGTGCTGTACATTTGGTGTATGTGCTGAATTGTGCAGATGCCAATTTGTGAGTGTTTGAAATCATTTGGTATCATATTTGGAAGCATGTGAGGTAAAACTAAAAATGCAGCCAGAGATGCAAAATGCGTGGTCATTAGGCATTGATTTTTATTTTTATTTTTTGAAAACTGAGTCCTAAATCATCAAAGATAAAATCCATGACTCACATTAAAGCTTTCTTGCTCTACAGCTAAATTAAAAATTAGCAAGGGAAAGTCTGCAGAGTTTTTGTTTCCTGATAGCAACCTGCACAACTGAACACATTATTTAGTGTTGCATAGGAAGTCTAAAAATCCTCCTCCTACTTTACAGTCAGTCAGGACCAGAGGTGAAAGTGGGCCAGTACGGACCAGTACAGTGCACCAATAAAAAGTGGCCGCTGGTATGGGCTGGTACGGGCTGGTACATGGCTGATGCTAAACTGCTGCCACGGCAGCGCTTTAGGGACCCTCTTTAAAGCACTGCAGCAACAGTGCTTTAGCGTCACTGCCCCCTTGGCCCCTCCTCAGGACTGCTGAGGGGCAGAAGGGGCAGCTGCTCCAAGCCTGGCAATTTAAAAGGGAGCGGCCAGAGCACCAGGCCCTTTAAATCACTGCCGGAGCCCCAGGTGGCACAGGCCGGGCAGTGCTGAAGGGATGGCTGGGGGAGGCTGACCCTCAACCCCCCCCGAGGCCCCATCCCTTTGCCTGAGGCCCTCTCCCTTCTGGGGGCCCAGAGCCAGGCCCTTGTACCGGTAAGACTTTTAAGTTACTTTCACCCCTAGCCAGGACCCAAAAGATATTTCCTAATTTGTCTAAGGGATGGAATTTACCATTTACAAGAGACATCCTTGTAACATTCTAGTTTGGGAATATAGCATGTACAATGATTAGAGCAGTTGGCTGGAAGTCAGTAGTCTTATGTTCTCTATTTTACTATGCAACTAACTTACTTTATAATTGTGGGTAAGTCACTTACTTTATCTATGCCTTGTTTTCCCGGCCTTAAAATGAGGATAATAACACTTCCTCCTTCTTTGCAAGAAGTTTTAAGTTTACATGTAGCAATCGTCATGTGGAATTTGTGTGCACTATTATTTGTGCATTAAACAAAGCAATGTTTATGCATAAAACCCCCTTAAAGTCAATCTTTCCATGTAAATGAGGGTTTGTGCAAATATATTCCATTATTTCTGCACAAGTGACTGCCAGTGAGTAGTAGCCTCTACAGAAATGGTGCCACATTTTATAACATGGCCCAAAATGTTTCCCAAGTGAACTGTTGTTTTACATTTAAAATAAATAAATAAATAAATGGCTCCATATGAAACACAGTATCCTAAATGGTGACACCTACAAGTACAAATTAGGTCATATGCAACAGGTGACAACTTTTAATTGAATGTCTTCGTCTGCAATTCTGACAAAAGGTGAATGGAAATAAATGAGTCTGGCAAGACAGCCCTGAGCCTTACAATACCCAATATCTCATTATTTTTAAACAGCTATCTATAAACCGATGGTGACAAGCCTTGAACCTTTTATTTCTGCTCAAGATGAGGTAAATGTGCAAAGAAAAAAAAGAAAAAAAAACCCAGGGCATCTAAAATGCTGCATTAAACATTCAATACTCATCATTTTCACCTCCCCAGTTTAATTAAAGGAATCCTCCTTTTCAAACAGGCACTTTTTCTAAATGTATTTCTTATCCAGAAGATTTACACTGCATGTACCAAACACTGGGTGCCTAAGTTTAATCTTTCACCAATTGGACAGCAGTAGAAATTCACTAGAATTATGACAAATTTATTCTGATACTAGGGAGATCAGAAATAAGCTATTAAGGAAGGGCCAAACAATATTTATAACTTTTATTTCACCTGTTAAAAACAAGGAAAGGGGTGGTGTTTCAACTAAGATGGAACTTTTGCAATTTGTGCAAAAAAGGAAGCTAAAAGCAAGAGCACATAAACTGCAAAACTGTTATGTGATTGGTTATGAAATGAATAATCACCACTACCAAATATGGTCTCTTTCTAAATTAGCATATTGAGTACATGATAGTAATTAGTCAGACATGTAAAATACTGCAAAGATATTTATGAATAACATGAAAAGTGTTAATGTCACAGTTAAATGCTATATTAGTGTGCCTATATATCATTACCATATTAAATATACATTATGATTTTATTATACATATGACCTCATGGGACAATACTGAGTAAAACAAAACACAAGGGCAATTTATCCCCGAATACCAACAATTCTCATGTAAAACTATTTAAATATTAATCAAACATGCGTGCTTTCAAGTTCCGAAATTCAAAATTAAGACCATTTTAATGAGAGAGAACTTTCTAGAATGTTGTGGCACCAGTGGATAAAAACACTTGCAACCACTATTCTAAGGTGTCAAGCCCAGGGAGAGAAACAGCTATCTTGCAATCCAAGCAATGGACATGGAATACAAGGAGACAAGAAGGTCAAAAAAGGAAGTTGGAGCAAAGCCACATCAATGTTTGAAAGTCACAAGCAAGCTTTTATTCTAGATCACACCAGCAAAGCTTATAAAGAATTCAAGAGATATGCTAGTGACAACTCTAATAGGAAAGAAGTCTAACTGTTAAGTTCTGGACCATTTGCTGGCAACTCTCAAGAGATGCAGGAAGATTGAAATGAAATGCATTACAGTAATCCGACTTGAAGTATTGATAGCATGAATCAGGATCTCAATATCCCTTTCAGAAATAATAATATGCAGTTTAGTAATATTTCAACTGGTGACTTGGAGAGGTTGGATTCAAAAATTAATTTGGGATCCAGAAGTCACAGCAAAGTCCCAAATATTATAAGCTGAAAGAGCTATGTAAAGTGAGAATCTCAGTATTGCTGAGACTGAGAAGAACCTTGCTTAGAATTACGACTTGTGCCCAGAAGAACTTACTTCTTTTTCCTGGAACAGAGCTGGAGTAAATTAAAGGAACACCATCAAAAATTTAGACCCCTAAATGGATGCCTTATTCAACATACAGATTTAAAAACATGAGTTGTTTACACCGATAACGCCAGACAAAATGATCCTTCCTTATTTTTTTTAAATCTTTTATGTTTATGTAAATACCTTTTCTTTTTAGGTTTTTAGGATCAAATTCTATTCATCTTCATCAAGGACAGTTCAATGGGACTACTTGGACAAATAAAGTGAGCAGAATATGATTCTAAAGATTTGGGGCTTAATTCTCAATTTACATTCATCTGGCAATATAAAAGGGAAGACTACATTTATGCCCACCTAAAGGCTCCTTTACTCTGCCAGATAAGTTTAAATTGGCCTTCACTGAAATACTATGGGCTTGATTCTCATTTACAACTATTTTAAGTCTCTCCATTGGCAATATAGTTTTCATTTGTTTTTCATTTTAAGACCACTCTTAATAGTGCCAACTAACTCTTAATTCTTTCATTCCATGAGCATCCCTGGATTGCAAAGAGGCTTCTAAGCTTCTTGACACAAAATGAGATACTAATTTTGGAACAAGTCAACAAAATGTTGTAATTACAGTTTTCAGATCTGGGTACTTGGCCTATAGGGGAAAATATTATTTATACAATGAAGTGTATGAAGGGATAGATTTTTAATTACCAAGCCATATTGCTATTAAACAATTATTTCCCATATACTCAATACATTTACAAACCATATTTCTGTTGCTCAAGCACTATGTAATTATTCCTCCATTCTGTCACTGTTCATGAACTATGCCATACATTGTGGAACCTCCCCAACTTTGCACCTAAAGGATACACCAACTCTCAAGGATTCACCAACATCTTGTCACAGTCCTGAAATGCACTCATTTCATCTTCCCACTCCCCATTTCTAAGGCCCTACAAAGTCCAGCGCTCCCTGCCCTGAGAAATAATAAAGCAAGAAGCTTAATCCACATCTTTCCACTAACGCATTTTCTGATGTCAGAATTGTGCTTAAATACAGCCTATGTTCTCATTAGATAAAATCTTACCTCTTGTTAGAATGTACTGGCATAATTCAGGAGACTACACAGAGTGCCACATGCTGAAATGAGAGTACTCCCCATAAACTGGCCCACATAAATGTGTGCACGCCAGCTGCACACAAAAATGGACTGACATAAACACCTCTTATAGATGGAAATGTGGGTTTTGGACACAGGACAGATGAGGTTGCATTTTATGCAGGCACTCCTTTAAGTGGTTTAAAAATGGGATCTATAATGTATATGAATTGATGCATGTTTTGATAGTATTCCTCTCCTCCTCCCTTTAGTGTGTTGCTTGTTGTCTTTGATAGCAAGCTCTTTTGGCTAAAGACCATGGCTTTCTAAGTGTTCATATATGCCTATAAAAATGGGGCCACAATTGAAGCCTCTGTATTCTACTGCAATAGAAATAATAATAGCATCCAGCAAGATAATGCTCACACACACTAGTAGTTACTTGTACCTCCAGGAAATGCCCTCACTTCTCTGTACATTCTTCTTCCTGTCCATATACCATTTTCCATTATATCTTAAAATGCTTCCTCTTACAAAAGAAAAGGCCAGTGGTGGCTTATACCAGTTTGCGATAAAAACAGCCACATGTTGTGACAGCAAGGACTTCGTGATCCCAGGTTTATACCCCCTCCTTCTTACTTCTCTCTAGGGCAGTTGTTTACTTTATAATGGGAATCTTTACCTGGCATTTAGAAGGAAAAAAATCTGTCTAATTTAGGATGATATGCTCACACTGGAGGGTACTGCCATGCCATATCACAGCATCCTCCTTTGCAGTGTTGCTCATGGCATGAAAGAAAAAGCTCAGAGTTAAGGCAGAAGAATGAACCTTAACAACATATCTTATATTTCAAGACACAGGTGGCACTGAATTAGAGAGACTCCCTTCAACTCAAAGCCAAAACTCTTTTAGATTTTGTGGTCAGATGTACATCAAATCAAAATATACCTTTATAAAATAAATGACATCATGTGAAATGACAACTTGCTGGTATTGCTTACTAATACTAGCTATTTTGTGGCTTGAAATATTCTGTTGCTGACCAGTGGGAAGGAAGAAGAAACATACGTCTTTTCAGGAAGGAGAATATGTTTTATTTGCAGAGCTCTCAGGTAAAAGGACCCAAAGTCTACAGCTTATTGAATAGTAGGAAAAATTATCTGCAAATAAATTATTCTCCTTTTCTAAAAAACAAGTTGGTGAATAATGTGTCTCATGAATGGCATATGAAAGTCTATATAGCTGGTAGAAGAGTAGGAAAATAATGTATTCAACAAATAATTAATTGGATAAACTACTTGGGTATAATATTCTACCAGCTCTTCTCATGTGAGTCAGGGCTCCAGGATCAGTTCCAGAATTGAATTTAGACAGGATTTTTTTTTCTGGAATATGCTGCAGCACATGCTCTTTTTCTTCTCCAAGTAGTAACATGTAAAATGGATCCCTCCCCTGTGTCAATTTCAAGTCTTTACTCAGGATGATATAAACCAAGATAATTTTGGGTAGTAGTGGATTTAGATTAGTGGGGCCTTGTGCACAGTTTCATTTTTCACCCTACCCCACCGTTGGGACCCAGCCAAGAAAAAGAATATCCTCTCTCCCCCTGATTTTTCATTCTTTTTTTCTTCCTCCTCCTTCTGTATTATAAGTAATAGGAAGTAAATGAAAATAAAGTGAGGTACCTTGATTGGGGCAGGAGGATAGAGTGCAGGAGGGGCTGAGGGGTGCGGGCTCTGGGAGGATGTTTGGGTGTGGGGTACAGGCTCTGGGCTGGGGCAGAGGGTTGGGGTGTGACAGAGGTCGGGGGGGCAGCATGCCTCTCAAAGTGACCGGCACACCCATCTGGCAGCGGCTCCTAGGCAGGAGGTCTCTGTGCACCACTGCCAGCAGGCACCGCCTCCACAGCTCCCACTGGCCACAGTTCCCAGCCAATGGGCGCTCAAGGCGGGGGCAATGCGCAAAGAGAGACACACGCCCCCAATGCCTGCAGGGATATGCGGGCCGCTGCCGGGAGCAGCGCAGCACGGAGGGAGGGAGGGAGGCATCACAGGCAGGGAGCTGCCTTAGCTCTGCTGTCTGCTCCTGGCACATTTCTACGCCTCCCTTGGAGGGAAGAGGGCAGCGAGTCTCCGTGCACTGCCTTGGGCCAAGACAGCGCCAAGAGCCGCCTCCTCCACTACCAGGGTCACACAGAGACATGCCTGCAGTCAGCTGTTTCCAGGAGTGGCGTGGGGCCACCAGCCACGGAATGCAGGCAGCCTGCCTGCCTGAGCCCTACTGCGCCACTGGCCAGGACTTAGGGGCAGGTTTTCAGATGAGATTTGTCCTGCATTTTGGGGGCCCGCTGTCATTGGGGGCCCCGTGCCACCACACTGTTTGTTTCATGATAAATCCGCCTCTGATTTTGGGGGTTCCACTTTAACTTAGACCTGTAACCTTCATGGATCAGCACATCTCCTGAAGTTGGGTATATCAGTAGTGGCTTTTCCAGGATAAAAGTGCTTTAACTCAGGCCCCAATTCTGCAAATGTTTGTGTAACTTCTTGTTTTTACACTTATGAGGAGTCCAATTGAATGCTAGGCACTACTTGTTCATAAAATTCAGCAAATGCCCACATTTTTGCATGATTGGGGCCTTCATAACTATTCTGTATGTTACAGAGTGCCCACTTTGCAGCTCCTGTGGGGAAATCCATACTCAAAATGGCTGTGCCTGGAAGAGATTTTAAAAATGCTTATATCGTGGCCTGATACCATGTCAGCAGAAGTGTTCATGAGAAATAAAATAAATATTTAATATGAAGTGGCAAACTATATGAACATTCATGCTGACATTGTCAGCAGGTATGCGAATGCTGTGATGAGGTCATGGGACGATTTGGTTGAAGGGACAACATCAACGCAGCTCAGACTCTACATTTGTAAAAGGGTATGTTTGTATTTACAAAACTTAACAGGAACAAAAATGTTTCAATAAATTCCGAGATTTTTCTTTCCAGCTAACCATTCCCCCGTGCTACTATGAACCTAACCATAACAAAATTCTGAACACGCATAAGAACCAGAAAGTGAAACTGAAACAAAGGTGACATTGACCAGTCTAGTTCTATCGTACAAGCTGAGTGAGAAGTAAACCATAGAAATAATGAAAAGATTAGATTTTAAAATTCTTTCAGTTTATGGTAGAAGGTTCCATTCCTACACACGGTCATTACACTTGGATTCACATGGCCAGGCCTTCACACTTGTGCAGATCCCATTGACTTCAATGGTGTTATGTGCAGGTGGAAGCATGGAAGCAGATACATGAAACTAGGTCAGGGTCTAGAGTACTAAAACACTAAGAGCAGTTTAGGGAAGGAGGTTTTAAAAATAAGAAGTGTTCATTTTTTTCTCGTAACGGTATTTCTTTAATTAGTTTAAAGGTCAGGTCCCCAACAATCACATTTAAAAAATAATACATTTTGTGTTCTTTCTGTTTACTTTCTGGTTTTTGAGGATGTGAATCCCACTGGCTCAATCTTTCCTCTACAACCATGAAAGCTAGAAAGTTACTTTTTTTTAAAATGCAAGCTGAGTTTCTCATATAATAACCTGACTCCAGCAGGTAGGGCTTTAAGAAAACATTCAGTTTCACAAGGCTTATGATAAAAGCACAGAAGCTGTCAACACTAAGTTTCAACGTTTTACCTATGCAAAATAGCAAATAAGAAAATAAAAAAGACAATGAGTTAACCTTTCAATGTACTTAATAAAACCTGTACTAAATGATACAGATAAAAGTACTGAGAATGAAAACAAAAATGTAGTCTACTGTTCATATTGAGCTTTATCTGTAAGGGAATATATTTAACAATGTATTTTTGACCCCGGGGCAGCAGATTTACCCGTCAACATGTATAGTGCCACCCTCATCCTTTGTGATACTGTCTGTCACAGTACTCTGGGGTGACACTTTATCCTACTTGCAGCATCTGCATCTGATCTCAGATTAATACTTCAGTGATCAATTGGAAGTTTATTAGTGATATCACATAACTTAATTCAAGCTGTAGTATTGGTAATCTAAGGTTTGTGTACATCACTACCATGGTTAACCCACATAGCCAGAATGGCAATTGTACAGCAGCGTCAGAGCTAAATGTTGATCAGACTTAATATAGAAAACCCTAGCTGAAAAACATAGCTACAATAACGGGCTCATGTTTTGAAGCCCTTTTTGGCCATCCATAATCTTACGCTCAATTAATATCATGAGCTAAATTGATTTTACATTAGTAAAACACAATAAATTTTGTAACAATTAGACAATATACTCCGATTATAAAATGCTTCCTGCTCTAAAATAAAAAATAGTGACAATTTTCTTGTAATCTTATATGAAGTGTTGGACCTTTGGGGAATGGGTTAATAAATTATAGATTTTTAAACCAGAGAGACTGATTTACTGTAAACTTCCACCATTACAGTTATAGTAGATGTCTATCAAATTGCTTATGAGGACAAATTTATGGAAAATACCCAAGAGTAAAGCTTTGTTCTTATTAAGATGCATGAATATGTATGTAATTTTAGCCAGACTAAATTAACAAAAAAAAATGTTGTTATAAGAAATATTCTTTTTCACCAAAGAGGCTCCACTTCACTATTCAAGATGCCCTGTATACAAAGATGTTCATGGAAGGAAAACATTTTAGATTAAACAATAAGAGTAACTGTTAGAATGAAATGAATGTTCGGATGAGATTTCAGAGTAATTTCATAGGCAACATATAAAAACTTTTAGGTAAGGAGGCAAAAAATGATTAAAAAATAAAGATACAAAAATGAGTAAGCTCTGTATCCTTAATGAATTCTATGCACATTTTCTTAACAATAGGCATCTCTGCTTTTGGTTAAATCAACAAATTTCTTGAAAGGCACAGCCTATCATAAGCCCTATCCCTGCAAAAAGTTTATGCACATGCTTAACTTTATGCCCAAAGTAACAGCAATGGAACTATTTACAGTGCGTGAGGTTAAGTACACACAGAAGTTTTTGCAGGACCAGGGCCACATACATAGCACTGTAAAATCAAGAGGCCAAAATCTGTTCTCTCACTCCAGTTCAAATCTGAAATAACGCTACTGAAGCCAGTGGAGTTACCCAGATTTAAACCAGGGTGAGAGCAGATGACAGAAGCGTAATGGATTCATGCCTTGCTTTTTTTTTTTTTTTTTTTTTTACCCTGGTCAAACTCATAGTGACCAAAATAAAGTTTCAGAGTTGTAATAGCCCATCTACTACATTATATGCTATATATTATAATAAAGCGTTGCACTGATTTAACCTTTTCAGAATTCTGTTACTTGATTGGCTGACTGTAAACAGGCGTGACCTGAAAGTAGTCTCATTAAGCTGTGGGGAAGAAGCTACTGCTTTGCTGGTTACAGATCACACTATCACAAAAGCCAGCAACAGTTGATTTTTAATTCAATGTTCAAAATGCATCCAAAGTTTCAAGTAAAAAGAACTACAACAAATCATTACATGTACTTTCTCAATGCCTGTTACACAAAACAAGCAGTGTCTGTTTCTTAGCCTCTCATCTCACATGCCTCCCCTTTCTTCTCTTGTACGTTTACACAGTGGATACTTTAGGCAGAGTTTCTCCTTCTTTGATTAATTTTACCACTGATGATTTTGAGGCATTCTTAATACTGTTACTTTTCCCTTGGAAAGGAATAATCCATATCAGCGATAGTTTTGCTAATATCTTTATGCAATATACAGATTCGCCAGAGCATAGTTTTTAATTATTTGTGTATTCCATTTTTATTTTATACTTTTTGCATCATCCCAGTCAGAATCCTAAAATTATCTGACCTCCATAAACATGAGGATATTTCTACATTTTTGCCATCAATATTAAAGATATAAAATTAATTAGGTCAGGAGGTGACAATTACCAGTTAGAAGATGCACAAAAAGGGTAAATAAAACACATGGAAAATATGTAACTGAATAGTACTATTGCCAACAATGCCAGAAATGCTCTTAGCATAATCATCATTTAACTTTAAGACTTCTTTACTTCCAGTCAAAGCCAGATTAAAAGAATGTAATCTATATTTAGGGTGAAAGATACATAGGATTAGTAATAAAAGATAAATTCCCTTCTCCTTCCTGGAGCAAAAACCCCAAAGGAAGAAAATAGCACAGATGTGAGAGTAACCACAAATACCTTTCATTCTGCAATGTATATTTTTAACCTTAAAAACACTGACCATAAATAATCTTTGACCTTTCAAATCACCTGTTAGAAGAGCAGAGGTGTGGTGGTGTTGCTCCTGTAGGACTTGACTAGATTTGTTCCATTGCAAAAATGGGAAGTTAGTTACATGCACCGCTAGGCAAACTAGAAACTATGGACCCATTTAACCTAGCTGCTCATGAAGGTAAAGAGAGCTGTGGAAAAACACTTGGAATGGCTTGAAGCTAAAACATCACAACCAAAAATTAACACTCAAATGTATATTAAAGAACTGTGAGATAATTACTAAAGACTGTAAAGGCCAGATTGTTTCTGATCTTTGCATGGAGCATAATGCAAGAAGTCTTTTGAACCCTATTTATTCCCTATGCAAGCACTGGGAACAGTTGCAGTCCCTCGTGCTGAAGGGAGGTGGCCATGGTTACAGAGGGAAGCAATGATGTTGCAGGGTGCGTACTCTTCCCTCTGCATTTAGAAAAGGATTTTGATTCTAGAGGCTGCCTAGTGCCTAAATGTCACAACCTACCCCTAATCAGTTATAAAGCTCTGCTTAATGCTTACTGAAAGCTAAGAGTCAAATGTTAAAGTCCTTTCTCAGTCTTTTCTTACTCCTTACCCAGGCAAACACTTACTGAACTCAGTCTCTGACAGTGGAAGTTTGCCAGAGTAGAAGCACTAGAAACACTAAGAAAAGCCCACAAGGATCAGCCCCAAAGGAGATCACTGAGTGGTGGGATCCTTAGATCACAGCTGGCTTCAGGATTATGGCCCTTCCACTCCTCCCTAGTAAGGTTATTTTGGGGAATCCTCATCCACTGATGCTGTCCTTCCCCTCCCTCTTGATCAATGCTCTGGAATAGCAGCAAACCTTAATTTGGGTACTGTCCTTTAAACTGCCCCATCCTCCCTCCAATGGATCAGGCCCCCCTCTCTCCCTCCCTCCGCCAGAAGCTCTGCTCATGCTAGAAAACAGCTCTGATCCCAGTGGGAAGATTTGGATCCATTTACCTTCATTAGAATGCTCATTACACTACTTAGTATGAATTTAAAGGAGGATCAGAAGGATGCTATATAACACTGTACTTCTTCTTAAATGTGCACAGAGGTCTGGAGAAGGCAGCAGACTGCTTATCATTACATTACTACAGCCACATGACAGGGGTAGGATCTTGACTATGTCATGAAAGGGAACAGAGGGATACAAACTGATTTTGGTCTCTCTGGGCCTTAGCCTGGTCATCCTGGAGAAAAGGAGGGAATTGGCAGTTGTAGAACAAGCCCGCAACTATCTTATATCCAGCAAAATTATGTGTCACTTATAAGGAACATCAATACGTTTTCTGGGAATAAAGAGTCAGCCGCATGTTTATTGGAGAAAATCAAAGCAGACGGCAGTGAGGATGGATCCAATGAGGAAGACCCTGGAGACTGAGTGTTGGATCTTTATTACTCTATGATCTCAGCTGTCTTAACATTTATAGTATTTTTCTGATACTGTTTCCTAAGGTTTTACATGTTTCCCATCTGCTGAAGTGGGAGATTTATGTGAGCATCACACACCTTGCCATTGTTTAGGCACATTCATTTTTTTAATGGAGGCAGGTTTTAGAAACTATAACACAATTTATTTTTTACTGCCTTTCCCCCACCTCTCAGAGTTAAGTTATTTTCTATTGCTTATGCCACCGTGTCAGAGATGGTGTGGTACTGTGGATTAATGTCCCTTTATTATTATCCTCAACTCATGGGCTTGATTTCCATTTGCTCAGGCCCTTCTTCTTTCCCCTGCCCACAAAAGTGTGGCCCTACAACAAACTTCATTATGTTGTGTCATACTCCTGTGCAGTCTATTACTTTCACAGCTGTAGAAATGATGCTTTTGAGACGAGGTGTTTGCTGAAGCTGGTTTGGCGAGTAATTAAAGATTGGACACTACTGGGTATGTCTACACTGCAGCTGGGTGCAAGCCTCCCAGTCTGAGTGGACAGACTTGTACTAGCAAGGGTCAAGCAAGTGCTAGTGGCGTTCGAGCTAGCATGCTAAAAAGAGCCATTTAGACATTCTGGTTCAGGCTGGAGCTTGGGCTCTAAAGCCTGCAGGGATGGGTGGGCTTCAGAGTCTGAGTTCTTGCTTGAGCCAGAACATCCACATTGCTGTTTTTAGCGTGCATACTCAGGACCCGCTAGCATGCGTCTGTCTACTGGGCCTGTGAGACTCACTTCCAGCTGCAGGGTAGATGTACTCATTGGGACCTGGCCATACCAGCTATGTACTCCACAGTACTTTTGTATTTTAAAGATTTCTGTGTTTTTAAATACAAAAAACTGAACAAAAAACATGAGCTGCAAAGTTTGGCCCCAGATTAATATCTTGATTCAGTTCTTATCAGTGTAAATTCAAGGGAGTTCAGATTTCAGCAGGATTCAGGCTGGGGGTTTGTTTCAGCCGACTACAGAACATGGGATCAGCTGTGAAGTTCCAGATCAGAACTTTCGTAAAGTTCAGGGGATATTCAGAATCAGGACGTTGGTTTTCCCATTAGAGAGAAACCTGTAATTTGGATATAAATCTTCCCCAAATTCAGAGGCTTTTGGGTCCCAACCTATCTCTATAAAAGATTATTAAAAACCCTGATTATACATTAAACAGCAAACTGAAAAAATGCTCTGCTTTTTAATTTATTTCTTTGCTTAAATTGGAGGATAATGTTTCTTTACTCAGGGTTCTTATTTTTTCTAGTGCCATCAAAACTTAAGATGTTATAAAAGATGCTCACTGTACACCTTTGCTAAAATGTTCCCTTTTCATTCAATTGCTGCTAATCTGGGTCATCTACTACACTCTCACAATGAAATCCACATCCACTTTATATGATAAACTTTGTGTGCCACAAGGTAAGCATTGCCGTGAAGGTACTCAACCCTTATCAGAACTCAAATGTAGCAATGAACTAAACTGATTTAGATTCCAAGTGCTGAGTGCTACACTTAATTGCAGGTGAAGGTCTTGACAAGTCATAATGTACCTACGGAAAATCCTAGTGTGTCAGCATATGGTCAGAAGGGAAGGCTTGATGTGCTGAGCTTTATGGGGAAATGGAACATCAAGTCTCTGTTTGTCATAAGCATACATTGCAGGCAGCAGTTACCAAGCAAGTGAAGGGATTAACTACTCCTAGACAGGATCTAGAATAGCAATCCAAAGAGTTTTGCCTTTGTTGGCAAAAATAAAAAAAAATGAAGGTTTGTTTTGAGTTCTGTGTAGTGTGACCAGACAGCAAATGTGAAAAACTGGGACAGGGGATAGGGGGTAATAGGAGCCTATATAAGAAAAAGACCCAAAAATCAGGTCTGTCCCTATAAAATTGGGACATCTGGTCACCCTAGTTCCGTGGGCCCAATGCAACTCACAGTGAAATGAATGTCAAGTATCAGAGGGGTAGCCGTGTTAGTCTGGATCTGTAAAAGCAGCAAAGAATCCTGTGGCACCTTACAGACTAACAGACGTTTTGGAGCATGAGCTTTCGTGGGTGAATACCCACTTCCTCAGATGCATCTGAGGAAGCGGGTATTCACCCACGAAAGCTCATGCTCCAAAACGTCTGTTATTCTATAAGGTGCCACAGGATTCTTTGCGGCTTTTACAGTGAAATGAATGGAAGTCTTTCAATTTACTTCAAATGGGTATTGGACTGGGCCCTGTCATCTGTATTATGCATATAGGGCTCACATATCACAATGTGATCTGAGATTCAAATGGAACAATGTTCACACTGACTGGTTAATGTTGTTTAGACTTTTGAAAGTATAAAAACAAAATGAAATCAGAAATATACATAGGATTATAGGAACAGAAAATGTGCCTTATTGCATTAGATTGCAACACAGGCCCACTAGGACCATGCCTGTGGGAAAGTGCTTCCAGCACTTCTAGGGAAAGCTGGTCCTTCTCATAGTGCAATTAATCAATTGTGCAATACTGTACATAGGTGGGGAGGGAGGGAGAAATTCTGGAATGACTCCTCCAGTGATCAACATATGTCCCAAAAGAATGGAATTTAAGTTTAAGTTTATGTTATATGTTGCTAGTCAGACCTAATTTAAAACAACATATATTGGTGATGGGGAGGAGCCAAAATAGAAGTCATTCTGCAAAAATGCAAGGAGCTTACCATCCATTGCCCAGCATCCAGGCTTGCATGGCACATTGCTTTTTCTCCCTCTCATTTCTAGAAGGAATAGAAACTTCAAAATGTTTTTTCTGTTCTTTTCAATTCCATAAAATTCAAGAGTTTTATAGGACCAGACCCAAATGTGGGTGCTTTAATGTTTTTATCATCTGTATTACATCCAAATCCCATTTTGCATGTGCATCGGCGGAAATGTGTCTTTCCCCTGTTGTCTTAACCAAGGGATCTGAACCAAGCCCATGATGTGTGAAAAATCAAGCATGCAGGGTTTAGGTAAGTCTATCTCAGTGGTGGCAGATGACAAAAGAAGAAGAAATGGTCTCAAGTTGCAGTGGGGGAGGTCTAGGTTGGATATTAGGAAAAACTATTTCACTAGGAGGGTGGTGAAGCACTGGAATGGGCTATGTAGGGAGGTGGTGGAATCTCCATCCTTAGAGGTTTTTAAGGCCCAGCTTGACAAAGCCCTGGCTGGGATGATCTAGTTGAGGTTGGTCCTGCTTTGAGCAGGGGGTTGGACTAAATGACCTCCTGAGGTCTCTTCCAATCCTAATCTTCTATGATTCTATGATCTCTGAGTAAATTCCTTCCATCACAATCTTTTTTTACTGAGAGGTAGGCTACATGTGGGCGTACAAAAAGATCAGCTGCCTGTTGCAAAATACAAATAAAAGCTCTGTTATTGAAATTAACTGGTTTTGTACAATTTGCTTGATGGGCTAATGCCTGCGGTCCTTTCTCAGACAAAACTTCCACTGAACTCATGCCACTGAAGTCCTGACTGCAGAATTTTTCCAGCATGAATAATATTCAAGGTACCCACCTCATCAATGTAAGCAGCATTACAGCCATTTATATTTCTTTTTCATTGTTATTTCTCAGCTCTTTAACCAAAATGTTCAGTGTTTTATTGTTAATTGTGATTTTAAAAAAAGGAGAAATGAGCCAAATCAATTACCATTCTCAGTGGATCTGTACAGTTGAGGCACAACTTCTACTGTTTTAATTAAATTGAGAGAGAGATCTATTGTTTAAAGGCATTTTTAAAAAAGGCAATTCAACATTTGAAGTGAAGCCTTTTTGTTTTTATTGGAGGGCCAGAGATGACTCTAAAAGCACTGCAGGTCTTTATTTTAATTTCATAGGAGCTATGAAATGTATAAGTACCAGAATAACAATTAGCTATCCATTTTTTCCACTTAGTTAAAGTACCACTAATTCTAAAGGGCTTTTTGTGAGTATACTATTTCCCAAACAAAAGGGCCATGGCTTTAATCCAGGACTGGTAAGAGGAAGAAACCTTAATGAAGATGGAAAAGCAGCAGAAAGAATGAATGAAAATCCAAACAAGCCTGCCACCTTAAATTAAATAAAAACCATTAAGGCCCCTCGATGATAGGGAGCAGTTCTGTAGAAATGTATTATTTGCTTATTATCAATACAAAGTTGATTCATTATGTAAAAAAGCCCAACATTGTTGCTATTAAAGACAATGGGATTTGGTCAATGGGTTTTTAGGGCATTTCCTTCTTACCTATGGCAGGAATGATCTGTTCAAGATGCAGAGTGTCCAGATCCAGGGAGTGCACAGGCGACGCTCTGATTCCAGGGCCCACCTGGAACATTTCCTTGTTGAGGACCTATAGACTGTGAACTAGTTGCTGAATCTGTCCCACACTTATTTGAATAGACTAGTATGTACACACACAAGCACTCCCGCCAACAGTACAACATACAGAAAAATTCTGAAGGGTCTGCCTGAATTTCATCCATAATGGACTTAATATTCAAGAGACGCTTAAATTATTGTTCCAAAATACATGCAAAGCAGGCTGTTGCTCACACAAACCCATGTTCATGTGAACAATGGTTGCTGCTCCAAGAAACAGATGTTTGCATGGACAACAGATGTGCATTTATGTGCTAAGTGGGTTAAGGAAACGGGAATTTTGCTGAGTACTGACTGCACAATGGGGTTCCATGTAAAGTTATTGTGCAATTACATTATATGGGAAATTCCACATATATACAGAACACAGTTGAATTCTGCTGTGTGAAACTGACAACTTGGCTTAATATAGTTATATGGAGGGTCTATATTCTGGTGACATATTTTGTAGCTCTTGTTACTTTTAAGACTTCTATTAACTTCAATGGGCTTTGCATTTGGGGCCATAGATGATCAATTATTTGCCCTGCATATCTCCCTTGCATACTCTATAGACAAAACTTTCACTGATACAACAGAGATCTGCAGTGCAGATCACAGAGGTGATTTTTGCCCCTTGGTTTGAATGCAAAGTTAAAATGTTATTAGGGCTGTCGATTAATTGCAGTTAACTCACGTGATTAACTCAAAAAAATTAATTGCGATTAAAAAAATTAATTGTGAATTTTTACTCTCTCTATTTCTCAATCAATTGTTTTGGTGACCATTCGTGTCTCAGAGAGCAAGCGTGGGTGGGTTATTTAACACTAATTGTAGTTTCTTCCTTGGATAGCACGCTATTTACATGGAGTCCACCCTTTTACTCCAAACATCCCAAGGGTCAACGGGATCACCAAGGACGCCAGACTAGGAACAACATAAAACATGATTACTGTTCTAGTTTTCCCTAAATGCTCTAGATAGCCGTCACTTTATCCTGTGTACACCACATTCCATTACTGCCCAACCTAATAAAGACTTCTGTCACTGCAATAGCTTTTCATCTTCACAGCTCCTTTCTCTTCTCCTGATAAGGTTGCCAACTTCACTCTCTGTAAATGAGCTCATGCGAACACTTTATTTTCAGCTTGTGAAAACAAAAAGGGGTGCTCTGCAGCTTCAGAGCTGTGAGGGGGCGGTGTTCCACCTTTAAAGAAGGAGCAACGTCTTTGAAAAGGATTAAAATTAAACTAAGAAATTTAGCTTAAAACAAGGAACCTGAAGCAGGGCCATTACACTTACAAGCCCTGTTTTCCTTTTAAAAGCTTTAAAAGTTTTTTTTTTTCCTAATAGCAATTTAAGATCAATTATTATTTGAATACTTTCAAACCTTCCTACGCTGCTTAGCCAACACTGCTAGCCATTACCACCATCGGTACCTAGACACAAGCTGAACCTCTCACATGCAGGATAGATGGCTGGTCCATCAGACCACAGTCAATTCAAAAATATGTGAACCACAGATTTAGCTTCCTCATCCAAATAGTAACAAAATTTAATTTTTTTGCAATCAGTGGCAATATGTTTGCATCTGTCTACAGTATGATTTGGGCCAAATCTAAACTGACAGGTTCTAGCCAGTGGCATCCTAAGTATTATATGACTATATAGTTCATAGTATCAAGTTTGCTGCAAAATGTGAAGATAGGAAGATTAACCATTTAAAAGAGTTTTTGTAGCTCTATCCAGTGGAATCCGCTTTATCTTGTTTCTGTAGTTAGCTACTAAACTATCCGCCAGCAAGTCTGCAGGATTTTTTAAGAACCACACTAAATGTCCCTTCAGCAACAAAAAATAAATGTAATTTGTCACAGTTTTTCCTTCCCTTTCCACTTAACTGTTAAAATATTGCTGTTTCCTCTTCCATTATAGTCAGACTAGATAACCTGATGGTCTATGAAAGGAGTTGGCTAGAAGGAGAACAGATTACACAGTGGCTCAGGGCAGCAGTATTCCAAAATTGGAAGCCTTTGGTTCAAATACCTGCTCTAGTAACAGTGAATTGCTAGTCTCCTCCTAGTACCTATTTGTCCACATGGGAAAAGCACCAGAGTTGGCACCTCTTGTTCAGTGGAAGGTCAGGGCTAGAAGGCATAGATGTTTGCCTGTCAAGCTTGAGACACACTGTGGCAGAACTGTGGGTGAGAAGGACACACACAATGCAAAACAGACTCTGTCTGAATCAGTGGGGGATCAGTTCTGCAGTTCCACGTGGAGCTTTAGATGCTAAGATCCCTCCCCCAAGGATTCTACCTTACAGCCCCATTCTCCAAGACTCTAGAAACTTCCTAGCCATACCACTGTTGTTTTCAAGGGGCTGGTAGCTTGAACCAGTTCTATACTTCAGAGTCTTTGGGAAGTGGCAGGTAGTCACTTTCCCAAATACGAAAGTGTCTTCCTGGGGCAGAATATGACTTGAAGCCCGACTCCACAGCACGGCTGGAGCAGGAAAACATTTCTGCTCCTGATGCTGACTATGGGCAATGAATGCTGTAGTGAAGCAATCCCTAGGTGTTACCTAGCAACTGCACATTAGCTTGGAGGGGCATAATCCCCACTACATTATTGTGTTAAGATTATAGCTCATCCATGACCCTAAATTTACTATGACTACCACTTCCTGCTCCTGCTGCCCTGTGGGTGAGGAGAGTGGTGCAGAGGGGGAAGGGTGAGGCAGAATTTTGCTCCAGAAAGTCCATTTCCTTTTGGAGACCCTGTCATGATGGGCAAATAGGAGAAAAACCTGGCACCTTGTAAAGACACCACAGAGCAGAAGGGGTCATCTGGCTTCAGGGGGGAACAGGGAAGCAGTTGAGCACTGTGGAAGACAACAAAAGCAGGGCGGGCAGAGGATGGCGTCCTGCACCCTGGGGAATGGGCTGGCTAAGGGCAGAGGATGAGCATCACCTCAGCGCTGAGACATGTTAAAGAATCTTGCCAATATGTAAGATTGTGAAAGAGCCCTGAAATGAACCTGACTTTGGATAAGATTAAGATTCTATGTCAACATTTAACTGAGTTCTAGAAAATGGTCATTTTCATAAACAGTGCTAAACAGAAAAATTAACACTGTCACATTCTAATAATAATTCACATATTTTTTCAATGGAGAAGTTTTAAAATGTGGTTTTATTTTATTTTTTAAGATTATCTAGAATGGAGTTTAAATTCTTTTAACAATGCCCCAAAATATATCCTAATAGAAACAACAGCTGCATAGCCAGAAAGCATGAAGTAACTGTTATTTATGTGTGTGCATCCCTTCATTCTGAATTACAATTCTCATAGTCATTGAAATGGCTTGCTTACTGTACCGCATGTTGTTTTATTTGCTTGGGTTTTGTATTTTTCTTGCAAAAATTATAAAGAAAGAATGCTTAAACAGACCAAACAAACAAACAAAAAACATACAAAGAGCTATATGCTGGGTTAGATTCAAGATTAGTGTCATGCCCCTAGAGGGCCCAATCTTGCTTCTACCAAAGTCAATTGCTTAAAGCCCAACTTTAATGGTGCAGGATAGGGACAACAGAGATTTAGTGGCCCCAAATGTCACTTCATAACATCTGCATAACATAATACTATTTTAATCAATTGTATTAGGAGCGATTGAGGCCTCAGCCTCACTGGCCCTTCCATTAATCTATCCTTATTAGCATGTAGCACCTATAATGCAGCTTGGATACAAAAACTATTAGTACTAACTAACTGCAATTGACTAATTCAAACAAGTGGCTAATCGTAATCATGTGGAGAGATTTGGGGGGTTTCTGGTATTCCACAAAACAGGTACTCTTGCATTTCTTAAAAGACATGCGTCTTTTGTGAAACAACACCAGAAGTAAGCTATTGTTCAAGAACATTTTTACCACGCAGCTTCCACGTTGGGCTAACATGTTGCACATTGAGAATTCTGAATTCAGGGGGCTCTCTTTCATTATGCCTCACGCTGGTGATGTCACAGTGATCACTAACGTAATAACAGTGAAATAATATAAAATAAGGAAATGAATTTTTTTTTACTTTGCCTCGAATTAACTTTTTCAGTAATAACTCTTTAAAATTCGATGTTAGAGCTAGAGCAAAACCTAATAAACAGAAGAAAACAAAAAACCCTCAGTTACTATTTGCCAAATATTGTCGAGTATGAGTGTAAATGAACTCTAGCTATCTCTTTTTTAAAAAATACTTTGGCAAGACAAAAAAAAAAAACGGGAAATTGACTTGGTAAACACCTCTAGTTTCAAACTAGAAAAATTAATGAGAGAATAATTCACTCAACTCAAGTTATTAATTCCATTCTTTCTGAACATAAAAATTCACACCAAGAAAGGACAGAAAAAATAGCAGATCAAATTTATATTTCCATTTAAGTCTGACCTTTCATTCCATTCCAACAACTTTCTCTTAATTCACCCACCAAAGGACTCTTTCCTCTAAGGAGCTGTGTACCCCAGCTCCCACTGTCAATGAGAGTTGAGAATACTCAGCATTTTGCTAGATAAGAAACCAAAAAGCTTTCCTGTTCAGTCGCAGGAAAGGTCTAAGGGACACGTTCAAAAATGCCTTTAATTAATGAGTGCATGTGCAGCGAAGAAGCCTAGTGCCCCACCTAAAACTTTGACCTATAGCTGCTTCCAAGTGCCTAGTGCTACAATAATTCTTGAGCAAAGACTGGAACACTTTCAGGGGGAAAAAACCCCTACCTATCTAAACAGAGCAGACAGCTATAGCTATTAAAAGAAAATTACACTGCTTTTAATGGAAGATGGGGGAGGGCACACTTTAGCAGAAAGTGGGCTGCATTAAGAAACAACTTCAAACAAAAAATTCTGTAGCGAACTGAATCATGCTTGAATGGTAAATCTAGCATGCTGCATGTCTAGCCCAATCCTCCTTTATTTAGTTTCTATTTGTAAGATATTTTGCTGGCTATCCTAATCACTTTGTGTCATGCTGCGCACTGCAGAGAGTGAAAAAGACAGACTCTCTTCTCTACAGAATTTGAATCTGGGTCAGATTGTGAAATGGGTTTAGTGGGTCCTGCTCCATGCCTAGTTAACCTTCGTCGTTTGATGGCTATTTATCTACTGTATTACTACTGATACAGTTTCTCAGGCTCTAAATCAAGAATGGCACTCATAGAATATGAATACTGAGGTTTAGGAGAGATGTCCTCAATTTGTTTGTCAAAAGTGTTAACGCATCCAAGAACCTAAAACATTCACTATCTAGACGTGGATTTTAGAGAACTGTTGTATTTTAAATCTGCTGTAAATTTAGGATATTTACTCTGCCATGCTTCTTTAATATTGTTACCTTTAAAACACCCCTCCATGCCTAACTTATTTTAAAAATAAATTACTGGACTTAGCAAGGGGGAAAACACTTCTGTTTTCATCCCTCAACTGCTATAGTTCTCAAAGTCTTTCATATTCTCAGCTATTATCCCTTTCTTGCAAAGAGCCCACTTAATAATGTTCACTCTAACAACCTCATTTATTTTCCAGAAAATTAACTCAGTTTCAACCCTGATTAATGATTTCATCTAAATGAATCAAATTAAAAATTGAAAATTATATTTCAAAAGCCAAAGGAGAAAAAATTGACCACTTCCAGTTAACAAATGATCCTTTCAAATATTAAAAGATGACCATGAAGAGTGCGTGATAGTAATGAAATCTAGCTGGGGACTGCTGCTTATCTGGAGTTCATGAAGGAGGAAAAAGGAGCGGGGGGGAACCCTATGCATTGTTAACTCTGAAGTCTCTTGGGATGCAAACTGACTTCCACTTAGTCTTTGCCTGTAATCACGGCACCAAAATAATATGAGAATTTCAGTGTTAATTAAACTGGTAAGGTTGGAGATGCACCACTACTGAAGCGGGATTAGGAAATCATACAGTACTAATAATTGTGTCTGTTAACAAAACCTAAACTGTGAAAGAACAATTTAACCAGCCAAAAACTACCACCAGTTAGCTGAAGGGCTTCTACTGGGAAAAACAACTTCTTGATTATTTGATATTTTAAAAAGCAATAATGTCTGCTATGGTAACCTAAGAATGTTAGACATCATAAGCAAAGTTTTATATTAACTTGTATAAGGTGACAAAATCTGCACCATTGGTCCTGATTAAAAATATAATGAATTTCCACTTATTTTTTACCTCTCCTCTAGCATGACTTCTAGCATATACTGGATTTGTTGGACTCATTTGGCACCATAGCTAGACTAATTCAAGGATTTTCAGGTTTTTGTTTTGGCATTATAAGTTATTACATGTTTAGTCAATGTTAAGGGGACAATCCTAGCACTAACCAGTCTCTGTGGTGTTGCAACACAAGGCCCAAAGAGTGGACTGGTACCATTACATTGAGCAATGGTACAGAAGGCCACAGAGAGGCTGCACAAGGGGATTCTACTGAATAGCCTCTGTTTGCAGCATGGCATTGCTTCATGGTGGATTTCTCCAGAGCAGCAGGGATGAGAGCAGGGTGAGGCTAGATGGTCTGCTTCTACATAGACCTCCACGTGTGGGTGGGAGAGCGCATGGGGGAGTAGTTTTGGGACAGAAGCCACATCCTCAGAAAGGAGATTTCTCCATCCCATGCTCCTGCCCCTTGGATAATTCCAGTGCAAAGCCCACTTACTCAGGCTTGGCCAGAGAGTAAGAATTGGGTTTTGGCGAATTTAAGAACTGGCTGATGAAAGAAATTATGGTCCAATTCAGACAGATGTTATGCAAGCTTCACAAACAGTTCTGCCAGTAAACCTCTGTCTTGACATGCAACATGCTGGTTAATCTAGTCCTGGGTCTCTCTGGAGCAGAGAATACTAATGGTATTGGAATGTGCCACTCTGGGCGCTGGTTTTGTGATATGGACTTACAGGAGGGGCTGGGTTAGAACAACCAAATTAATTTCACTTCTCATAACCACATCTGGATCCAGGTTACCACTTGCAAAAAGACCCTAAGTTAACTCACAGTACAACTAGACCCTGCAATTTAAACAACAGCCTTAAAGGACTAATACTAATTATGCTGAACATGCAGTCAAACAAGGGTAATAACTTCAAAGCTAATACAAAGATACACTGAAGAATCTTCACTGCAGTTTCCCCAATCTGGTCTCAGAATTAACCTGGCAGCTCCCTTTTGTATAAACTGAGAGAACTGTGATGGGCAATATATTTTAGCACCTCTGATCCTCATCGACAAGTTGGAGATTAAGGTGTTCCTTGTCTATAAAGATGCTGGAATCAACTTTGATTTACAGGTAGTAGGTGGGGACTCTGAGTTGCTTCCTCAGTTCACTGATGTGCAATTTTCTCCAGATTTTAACAATGCTGGTTTCATTAATTTTTAGGCAATCCCCACTCTTCCAAGAACATCATCTCTTCTTACCAGAGTGCTTCTCTGCCTGTCATTTGAATTTGCATTTTGTGGACAAATTCCTTTGTATAACTTTCAAATTAAGGGCCATATACTGCCTTTGACATATGGTATAACTCCCATTGACATCAATGGGAATGGAGCATGCAGATTAAGGGCAATATAAAAAATATATAGTAACACAGGATTTTTCCTACTGGATCAGCCGACTGATCTACCTTGATCCCAGCAAAACTCCTGAGCACACAGTCCAGTTAGTTACTTGAGTTGTTTGCTGAAAACAAATTGTATCTGTGTGTATACAAGTGAATTGAACTTTTGTCCTTTAAAACAAATGGGCTTATTAACTGGACTAGCAATGGTCTCAAAGGTGGGAACAATCAGTCTCTGAATTCTGCCATATTTTGAACCCTTTCCTTTCCTGGCTACTTCTGTATTGTTTCTGTAGCAGCCTATCTTCTGCTTTTTTCCTCCCATTCAGTCTTAGGCCTTGTTTTCCTCATCTACAATCAACATCCCCATCCCTCACGATCTTCTGATCTGAGATCCCCTTAAGCTTTCTTCTTCCTATCTCTGTCTTTGGAACTTGGAGCCTCACTCTTTTATTAACTGCACCTTTAACACACTGAGCAGATGCATTAACCTGCCATGTTAGTCATATATTTGATGCCCACTGCTTCAGAAATAGTAAGCTTCAGTATGGTGATACTGCAAACTAGAATGAACACTAGCATTCTGAAGGCTCAACAGTACATACAAAACTGTGTGGAAATAACGATGCCCCTCATTTCAAAATGTTATGGTGATGGGTAGTATCTTTCATTTATCATCCATGCCCATTCTAGGTACTGTACTATCAAGGGCCTAGAAATAGATTTCTTCCTCTCTATACTGCCCCTTTCTGTTCCAGCTTTCCTCATGTTTCTACATTAAAGCCATCCTCCACTTACTATGGATGACTGGACACAGTTCCCAGAGAAGCCAATCCTTGTCATTCCAAAACCACACAGGACCCAACTTAGCAAGACATTTATGAGCATGCTTAAATGCTTTGCTAAATACCGGTGGCTTTGAGCATGTGCTTAAAGTTGAATGCTTACATACTTTGCTGAATCAGGGGACACAGCTGGAAAGTAATTCACAGCTGTCTTTCACATAAGACATCAAGCTTTTGGAAGCTAGGCTTATAGCTAAAAAGACACTAACCTATGTCCTGTAAATGTTCTATCAGACAAATAAATAAAACAACACACAAAGCCATAAAAGAATGAAAATAACCATCAAATATATTTTTAAAACATGACCAATACGTATTTCCAGTAGATAGTAAGAGTACTAAAAAGCATTCAATGCCATCTTTGAGGCAATTCCTAAAAGACTGGGTCATAATGCATACACATAATAAGGCTAAATTAAGGTTGTAAGGGCAAATTTAATTCTAGCATTTCCTAACTTTTGAGTGTTTCACTTTTCAATCTTAATAATGGTCTTTTAATCAATTTTTTGTATGTAATTTCCTAGTTTTTCAAAAAGCAAATGGAAAAAACACGAATTCCATCATGTATTATAATACAATCACATAGGTGCTCAGCCAGTTCCAATTACCCTCTTCCTGACCCCTTATGATCTATTTCTCATCCCTTCATGGCCTCCAACCATGATCACCCTCCATGCTTCCCCTTCTCACTGGCTCTCAGGCCCCACTTCCCTCCTAAATTCCTCATTCAGTCTCAGTGTGCCCTCTTGCCTCCTTGTCCCAGTATCTTTGTCCAGCCAGTCCCAGTTCTCTCCTTGCACCGTAGTTGGTCCCTTCACCTACCCTACCGGTTCTCAGTCCCAGTCTCCTTGCCCAGCTAGTCTCAGTTTCCCCATCCTGGCTCCTCATTGGGTCTCAGACTTCCCCCATCTACTGCTTCCTGGGCACCTTCATTTCCCTACCTTGCTCCAATCTCAATCTCCTTGCTCAGCCAGCCCCAGTCTCAGTTTCTCTCAAGACCTCAAACCCAGTCCCCCTACCCACCATCCTCTAGTCCTGGTCTTCTTCCATAGCTCCTTGCCACAATCCACTCCGCTGACCTGCCCTCTACGGGTCCAGATCTTCTTTTCTTTGCATTTGAATTAGGCAGCTTTGTCCTCCATATTGCCTGGACCCTGCAGGATGGTCAGTGAGAGGACAGGAGAGACAGGCTCCCTGCTTTCAGTCAAGTAGCTGGACCTGGCATGCAGCAGCCCAGAGCTGCAATTTCAGGGAAAGTCCTGCTTAGATCCAGGATGGAGCATGTCCAATGTGCTCAGAATCTTTGGGGAATTTAACTGTTGAAATCTAAGAAGTCTCTACTGAGCATAAGGAAATTGTGATTTTTCAAAGGCTTATAACTTGGCCTGACAGAAGCTCCTCCCCCTACCAAAATTGAAGTCCCTGCTCCAAAGCCCAGAGATGATAGAGCTTTTCAAAGCAGTGGTCTCCAGAATTTTTTAACATGAATAAAACAATATCTTTTTCTTTGGCCTCATTCTCAGATATGGCTGAAACATTTTGGCTGACATTTTCCAAAAAAACCTGGGCGCAGACAGACATCCAGTATAGAAAACGTGTGACCAAACAGTTAACGTTTCACAAAGTTATAAGAACCTGAAACAGGATCTTATAATGGGAAGTTTTGGGCAATCTTAATAATAGTACCACCAAGTCCACCTATAATATACAGTATTTATATGTATATTTGCATATCATATACTGTATATTTAGGCAAAATACCAAATTCCTGGTCTACGTAGGTATCTATAGATAACAGTATATAAATGTGGTCTTTAATGTACTTGTTTTTCCATGCCATTGGTCTAGTGAAAAGATGACACACTGGTTACACTGGTTATTTTACCTATTAAAAAAATTGGAAAACCCAGACTTACATTTCAATTTCGAATTGTGAGTTCAAGGGCTCTGATGAAGGGACTTTATCAGAACAACATTAACACAGAACAAACAAAATGGTAAAACACAAGCCTGTGGCTCATGCTTATGAAGGGAAATGAGTAATGCGTTTTTAAAACGGTTAAAAAAGGGGGGGGGCGAGTTGTTATCTATGTAATAGCATGAAAGTTGATTTCAGTTTATTTGTTTTCCTTACTGTTTCCATATAGAGTTCTCATGTTTTAGAAATAAGAAGAGATATAAAGCACCTGAAAGCAAATTCACATCAGTAGTATAAAGCAAATCAGAAGGCAATAATAAATGTCAGAGCTGTAGCTGCAAAGGCAGGTCACTGTTTTTTCTCATACTTAAAGTGAAATACCTAGCTGTTATCTTTGTGCCTGCAGAGCCTCCCTATTGTAGATTCAATAATACAAGAGGCTTCTTATCACCAGCCTGGGTGACTGATTGGAGCTGTGATATGTTTAGACAATGCACTGTATTTAACTGAATTTACAGATGCCCCAACTCAGACCGTAGTAGTAAACGCCAGAGACTAATAGGAAATTAAACATGTACAATGGACTAACTCCATTTGCTCTCACACACTATAATGTGTTTAGTTAACTTACTCATAGTCACACTTTATCTTTTTCTCCACGGATTCTCTGGGATATGTTTCAAATTGGTCAAAGATTAAATCTTCCTTTCAATTTTTTTTTCACTATTTTATTGCTGCTTTCCCTTATTATTGGCCGTTCTTTCTCTTGTGCAGATAAGCTAAACAAGATGACCCAGGGTATGCTCCCCCAACCCAGTTATCAGACAGTCAGAAAGTAAAGCAAGGATGCAGAAGACTCCATAATATTAATATAACATGAGAGGAACAAAGTCAGTCACTTATTTGAAACCAATGGTATATTTAGCTCATTTGAAATTTAAATGTGAATTTTAATGTACCTGGTAAGTAACAAAAAATGAGAAACAGCGACAGTGTGAGTAGATCACTACAGGAATTATTTTAACTATTCCTTGTGTAATATTTGTGCTAATGGAAAGAGGTTCAAGCAAGTGTACACTGAATAAAGAGTCCCAGTGTTCAGAGGACAGCAGGTATTACACACCTCTCGGTTACAGAGAGGAGTGATTAGATACATTGAATGATTGATTTGTACATTCATTGGGGATTGTTGGACAGATATTTTTCAAACAGAAATCCCTCACTAATATAACAGCAAGAGTAAAGCAGCATAAAATATAAAGAGTTCATATTGCCAGTAATACAGATAAAGTGGAAAATAGAGAAGAAAACATTCTTCTCTATCTCCCAGCTACAAACACACGCAATTTCCCTATCTTGAACTATTCACCTAAGATTCTTGTTCTAAAAACAAAAAAGTTCAATTAAAATAGGAAAGAAGTAATACACATCCAAGAGAGGGAACGTAAATGGTTTTCAAGCACTGGAGAATATTGGAGGATACAACAGGAGCATCTGCAGTATCCGCTTAGCCACTACTTTGCCTTAGCACATTTTGAGCCACAACCTGCAGTCCTTACTCAGGCAAAATCCCCACAGACTATGATGAGATTGTGGCTCAGTACAGACTGGTAGATACGGCCCTATATATGCATTATTTAATAATAATAATTTCCCATCTAAAATGGAATTGCCCCATTCTGTGCAAAAATTTACAAGAGGGGCTCCAAAAGGCTCTGCTAAGGGCTAAATTGCTCCATTGGGAACAAGGAAGGATTTCCCTTTGCTGTGCAAGACAAGTTTCATCTCCAAATCCTACAGACCCTCAAGCCCTGTGGTCAGGCAAATGTTAATTCAGTTTAGATTTTTTTTTTTATTGAAGATAGTGTCTAATAGGTGGAGTGATGATTTATATTCCTCTAGTCTGCCTGTCTGTATGGATACCCAGGTCTGTAGATAGTCCTCTTACATAATGAAGATAGGGGAGATGTCTGACACCTCCCTCTTATGCTACACAGAAAATGGTAGGTGATAGTAACGGGCTGGGAAGGGGGCACTGATTCCCTTTCCCACAGTAATTTCATAGAATAGAATATCAGGGTTGGAAGAGACCTCAGGAGGTCTTCCAGTCCAACCCTCTGCTCAAAGCAGGACTAATCTCCAACAGATTTTTATCCCAGTTCCCTAAATGGCCCCCTTAAGGATTGAACTCACAACCCTGGGTTTAGTAGGTCAATACTCAAACCACTGAGCTATCCCTCCCCACCAAATAGCAAGACTAGAAGCCTGGCAGCATTAGATGAAGAGAGATTTGGATGGAATTAAGGTTCAGTAGGTGAAATCTTGTAGTATTATAAAATGCGAAAAAATTATAAGTAGGGCCCTACCAAATTCAGTCCATTTTGGTCAATTTCACGGTCATAGGATTTTAAAAATTGTAAATTTCATGATTTCAGATATTTAAATCTGAAATTTCACAGTGCTGTAATTGTAGGGGTCCTGTTCCAAAAAGGAGGGGTTTTTTGGGGGGGGAATGACAAGATTATTGTAAGGGAGGTTGTGGTACTGCTACCCTTACTTCCGCACTGCTGCTGATAGTGGCGCTGCCTTCAGAGCTGGGTGGCCAGAGAGTGGTGGCTGTTGGCTGGGAGCCCAGCTCTCAAGGCAGAGCTGCCGCCAGAAGCAGTGTGGAAGTAAGGATGGCATGGTATGGTATTGCCACCCTTACTTCTGCGCTGCTGCTGGCGGGGCGCTGCCTTCAGAGCTGGGAATCTAGCCAACAGTAGGGTGACTAGACAGCAAATGTGAAAAATTGGGACGGGGGTGGAGGGTAATAGGAGCCTATATAAGAAAAAGATCCAAAAATTGGGACTGTCCCTACAAAATTGGGACATCTGGTCACCCTAGCCAACAGTCACCATTCTCCAGCTGCTCAGCTCTGAAGGGAGTGCAGAAGTAAGGGTGGCAATACTGTGACCCCCCTAAAATAACCCTGTGACCCCTCTGCAATTTCCTTTTGGGTCAGGACCCCCAGTTTGAGAAACACTGGTCTCCCCCATGAAATTTGCATTGTATAGAATAAAAGCACACAAAAGGCCAGATTTTACAGGGGAAACCAGATTTCAGTTTGTGACATGTTTTTCATAGCCATGAATTTGGTCAGGCCCTCATTATAAGCTCAGCCCTTATTATTTTAACATTGTACTGAATTAAAGAACATAATGGGAGGCAATTTTCACCACCGCCCAATCACAGTCATATTTCCACAACTGACTAAGTTCCTTATACGTGGTTTTTCTCATCTCAAAAGAATCGGGTGTCGGTCTCTGATCGAAACTGGATATTGACTGGTAGATTAATGATCTGATCCAATAAAGCACATTTCATGTTTCTATTATATTGTAGTATGTTCCCATAAAAATATATTTCTAGGCCCTATTTTTATTGGGTGTAGTTGTAAACTGATACACCACAGATGAGATACCATATTAGCACTAGGGTTCATTCATCATTTGCCTGACTTATTACCCCCACTCCCACATATTTCCATGCTTCAGTATATCCCTGCTTTTCACATGGACATTAATTAGAAAATTAGTATTAAAAGTTGTCCTATGCTAAAAAGTTTCCCTTTGCAGAGACCTGGGTTTCCAAAACTGGGTTTCCATTGACTTTTTCAATTAAACCAGCAGCATAAATTCTTGGATAACATTGTACAAAAATTAGGACACAATAAAATAGCCATTGCTGAATGAAGTGGGTTTCATATTAATCTTTTTTTCAACCAGTGGACAGTACTATAAATGTTACATCTCCTAATTAGGTCTGATTGGTATTTGCAGTATGAGACACAGACAAATCTTTGACCAATCTTTAATTACTATCACTGATAAAATATTTATTCTTTTAATTTGAATCTGGAAACCCAATGAAGCTGTGTTGCATCTTTTATCAACTTAAATAATATCCTTGCTTTATTGCTTTTGTCTTCACTGCAGACATTCGGAAAATACTTCCTGTGAAGAATTATTTGCACATTTCTAGCTACTATGGTCTATATATTTCTGATAAATATATAATATTGCCAGTCTGGTCATGGAGACCTTCTTTCTCAAGAAGTAACATACAGTGTTCCATGACTGGCAAAATAAAAAAAAAGAATTGTACAAATAATTCAAAATGGTATTAGTGAGTTTGACATAATATACCAGAGGGCATGGTGTAATTTTACAGAAATAACATAGCAATCCATGAAAGCTGGCCACTTGATGCTACAACTATGCCCATGTACTGTGCAGTACATAGCTAAAACCATCTCTTCTCCATGTAAATACACACTGGGAAAGACTGTATAAACCAAGCTATACGATATATAAACAAATACACCAAAAGAACACAAAATACATGCAGAGGTACCACATGTTAACTCTTCATTATTACAAGGTAATATGGGCATATTCTCAAATAATTGGTTGCTGCTGTTTGCAATGGGAACAATAATTTCTGGTGACTGCAGTCTAAAGTAACCTTGGCATATGAGAATGGACAGCATGAATGAATGCATGGTAACGCACTCTGGCAAAAATAAGCTAAATGCCACAAATACAGTGCATACCAATGGGCTTTTGACTTGTGGGATCCTCTATGGATGCTTTGGAATGGTTTCCGTCCTTGCCAGGAGCTTGGTCAGCCCTGTTACTGCAGTTTACACAAACACATCATTGGTGTACATACTATTTGTGCCTTCCACCTCACTCATTATACTATTTAAAGTGAAAGTAGTTAAGCATGTGAGTTATCTACGCTAATTGTATGATCTGTACAACAGCTCTTCTTCTGTGTATGCTTGGCAGCTTGTCTCTCTCACCAACAGAAGTTGGTCCAATAGAAGATATTACCTCACCCACCCTGTCTCTCTCTTACACCAGCTTGTAGCAGAAGAAGTCTGTTATCCTAAAGTGAAGATAGATTAATGCATCCAGGGGGTTGTTGGGGTGGGGTTGGAGAACCCAGCCTGGCCCATCTCTCTCTCTCCCCCCATCTTCCCAGGAGTTGGGGGACCTCATATCTTAAAACAACACTGGAACAGACAACACAAGAGGTACTGGAGCCAATGGGACCATTCATTGGGTAAAGTGCTATTCAGCATGAGTAGAGATCAGACTCTGCTCATATATAGGACATTAATGAGACGCTGAAGAAACTAGTTCTGGGAAATGCAATGGGGTAGATTAGATGGGTCAGGTGGTCTTTTCTGGCCCTTCTGTCCATGATAGTAATTACAGACAGGTAAAGCTTTAGCAGTTAGGGTGCAAAACAGTTTATCTTTCAAGCACGATAGGATCCAAAAACATTGGCAGTTCTAATCTGTGCATTCTGTAGGGCTCTTTGTGGGCATTTCAAAGAATCTTAGAAGTTTTCAATTTTCTTTAATGGGAGTTTGTATCATCCTGTGAGTTTTCATTACATTTTGGGACAGTTTGTGAGCTCTGGTGAGATTTTGATATCCCAGATGGGACAGTAGAATATTGGAAAAGGTAATGCCCAACCTGAGTTACAAATACAATGCCTGTATTTTGGAAACTATTCTTAAAGCTGTCGTGAAAAATGGAAGGATAAGCAGTAAACAAATGGGTTTTGGCCCATGAGTCCTCTCACTGGATGTCTGAGATTTGGGAGGATTTGGAGGGGTCTCTCACTGGAAGACCAAGAGGGAGCTGATTGGGGTGAGAGAGCAATGTGGGTACTGGGACATGGAGGAAGTCAGAGGGGCTTAGGTTTAAGGTGCATGTCATGAGGAGATAGGGGAACATGTCATGTGATGAAGGTTGTAGCTATTCCTTCCACATCCTGCCCTTCTAGATTCTCCTTTTTACCACACTTCCCTGCTCAAGACCAACTGAACCTTGTGGGGCCTGCCCCAGCATATGATTCAAATAGGTAGCTTTGAAGGGAAATAAAAAAGAAAGGTTAGAGATGAGCGCATGGGGAGCTGGAGAGGGAAGAGCAGCCAGCACTATGAACAGAACTGGAAAAGGCACAGGGAATGCCATCTTGACTGACTACATTTGAACCCAAGACACAAACCCAATTTCCATACAACTGGCTGGGATGTTGGCCTGGACAATCCCAGTAAACTCTAATGTCTACTCACTCTAATTACAAAGTTTTCTTTCAGACCCGAGCAAATACCTCTTTCTTTCTTTGTAACATATTCTGATTCAGTACAAGTTCTGCATTTGTACCTTATCCTGTTTATTCATTTACTAACATAACTTTCAATAACAAAAATTATAATTTTTAAAAATCAATTCTACACAGCTAGTCATGAAGAGAAAAGTTTGGGAATTTATTTTTTTTTAATTATGCAAAAGATTAACTATTATTATTGTTGTAGTTGTTGCTCACTAACTGCTTCTATGTAAAAATAAGGTGATAGGAAGAATTTGATATAAATTTGTCAATTAGGTAAAATTTTACTCTCAGTCTCACCACTGTACCTGGAATCATTCTATTGACTTCTGTGAAGAGACTCTGGATTTCTGCTGAGAGCATAATTTGGCTTGCCAGACATATTTAATACACAAATAATATTCTACACTTTATGGCCCTGCATGAAACTCCCAATAACATCAGTGAGGGTTACCGTATCCACAATGGATGAAGAACAGAGCTCTTTAGAATAATTGTAGAAAAAAAATTCTGCTTGCCCAGCCACTCAGATGTCAGACCATGCAACTAAATATGGTGCCAGATATATGCGTATGAACAAATTTCTCCAGTCTTACAGAAACACTCCTGTGCGTTCCCACTGTGTTAACATGGCACCTAAGGGCTACAAGGTGCAAAAAAGATAGTTATTCAGATTTGGGTTTGTTTTTTCCAACTTGAATAATTAATTAGTTATTAATCAATATCTTTCTTTACTTACGGACAGTTTTTTCTAACCTACACAGATTAGAACTGCCAATGTTTTTGGATCCTATTGTGCCATACCAATTTACAGAAAAAGCAACTTCTAGATTTACTACTACAATAAAATATCACTTACAAGGCTTTTCAAGCCCATGTTGTCTATGCTGCACTAAATGTGAAAACTGTCTCCCTGATTCTGTACCCTGCTTTACAAAAACACTCTGTTTGCAGATCAAAGGGAGACGATTTATGCTTTCATCCCAGCTGACGGACGATTAAATTAAAACAGATCAGCAGTACAGTGCCTGGGCAGGTGGCTTTAGCCACCACTGTCGGCCTCAGAGCGATTAAATTGCGGTGGAGATGGAGGGCCTTCCGCTCTCATTCCCGCACTTACAGCTCAAACGGTGACAAATGAGATGTTACTGCTCTTGTAAAGCAAGGCTACAATCTGTCAAAATCCAACATAATTTGTGACCCTACGTGACATCTTCTTTCTCTTTTTTTTTTTTTGACATTTGAATACAGTGATTGTACCAGAGTCAAGTCCATTTAAGTGAATATAGTCAATTCTATCTAAAGGAATACAGCCTGTTAGCTCCAGCACGGTAGCTGAATATACATCTGGTTAGTACTCCAGAGACCCTTTGTGTTAAGTGCATACCATTAACAATGAATTCTGATTTTTTCCAAGTTATATAATTTGATATCTTGACAGCTCAGACACTTAAAGCACCACTATTTGTTTTAAATGGCTTTATTTTATTGTTTAAATGTCAGTATCAAAATAAAGTAATGCATACATTCTTGTCAGTTCCAGTGCAGTGGAAAGTGGTCTTGTTGAGAAAAAGAGCATTGAAAGAGTTTGTTCTAAAAATGTGAATTATAACATCTCTAAGCTGAACCCTTAAATGACTCACAAAAAGTTATTAATACTGTCGGTTTTGTTTAATCGGTGAGCTTACTAAGGTGCTGAAGCAGAAACAATAAAGGGAACGAAGTATCTTAGTGTAAAGAAATTGTCACAGTAAGAAGCAAAATTCTCACAACAAACAAAAGGGAAAACACTATTATTTTTAAACATTTGTATGCGGTGCCATAAATGGGCATGATACCGCTCAGAGAAGATTAAAGATGTGAACTCTTTCCCAGATTGCTTAAAAAGTAAATTAACACACTATGCCTATTCTTCAATGAAAATTTGGTTTGGAGAATATTTACAAGAATTAAATCCAAACTGAAAAATATTTATTGGTTTTGAAAAGAAGAGGTGGGGGAAGGAATAACATGCAGAACAATGCGATGTTAATAGGTTTCAGAGCATATCTAACTCCAGTAACTCTGGGGTTAACAAGTTCTCCTCTACTGCAGCCAAGAATTTATAGCATTTATCATTCTCCTAACCTTTTAGGATGGGCAGTTTAGCTATCTACCTCAAAGCAGTCAAAGATCTCATCCAGAAGGCTCTTGAGGCTTTCTGTTGACCATTGATCTTCGGACTGGATAACTAAAGTAGCCAGGGAATTAAGTTAAAAACAGCTTTACTTACGACGGATAAAGATGTGTATAAAATCTTTTAAGTGAGAATCTTGGTGGATGTGGGGGGACAGATATGGAACACTGAAAACATATATACGCAGTTTAGAATTCTTAGATTTATTTTGCAGGACATTCAACCTTTACTCTAGAAGTCTTTAGACAACTTGGAAAAGTTCTCTCTGCTTATTCTTTGCTGTCGTCTTCTGTTACAGGTCTGGCATAATGTGCACTGCAACCTTGATAGATCTGCAGTTATCGACTTTACTCAATAAGTATGCCAAGCAGCAATGCATTTTACAGGTGCAGCGCATGCAGCTTCTTGACAGATAATCCACCACATGCAGGAAAACCCAGCTAGAGGCTGCCCCCATATTTGGCAAATTATATACACTAATCCACCCTTATCATGATGACCCTTATAGCCTGTTCACGCTTCAAGGCCTGTCAGCACCCTATTGTTACCCATTTATAAAAAGGAAAACTTAGCCCATAAGCCACACACTGCCCTTCTAACCTTGCCTATTAAAGGCAGGATCTCTGCAGCTGTCTGACATGTCAGAAGGGGTCATGCATACAGTTTATGTAGCCAGCAAAATGGCACTTCACCCTAACAGAAGTGCTGCAAGGCCCTAGGGTCATCAGGCTTATTATGTCAGGAGTGCATCAGAGGTGTCTGCAGTTGCTGATGGTTGCAGCTGAGCTCTGCTATAGTAGAAACCCATTTTATGTCTCTATACAGTGTATCATGCCAACAGATACAGAAACCTATACAATATGCTTGACATTTGTAACTTTTAACACCATAACAGAACAATGCAATAGCAGCCTTGTTGCCTACTAATTTGTCTTTCTTGCTGTTAACTGATTAATGATGGAAAAATACCACCAGTGTTGATGTGCTGTTATAGTTTGCACTGGGCTACAAAGATGAATGAGTTAAATATTAATGTATGTAAATGTTCAGGCAATTTTGCTATCATAAAGCCTCCTGAGCACATCTTAAAGGGTGTCAGTGATGCCAGTTCATTCTCCTGTTCCTTTGGATTAGCACATTTCTCTTTTACTTTGCAAGATCACTGGGGCAGGGACTGTTGTTAGTCTGTCTTGCACAGCATTAAGCACCGTCAACACTGTGTGAATACATCATAAATAATAAGAATGAGTGCTTTGCTTCTGTGTGCACATAAAAATGTATTAGAAATCATCTGCCAATTTGAAGCAAGACATTCTATTGTGATGACAAACAACCATCGCTCGGGATTGCCAACTTGCCCATGTTTGGAACAGATTACTAGCTTTTTATGAGTTCTGTCTGGCTTCTGTTTTTGCAAAGCCTCTTCTGGTTTTATAGGCAGCCACAAAGCACAGAGCTGATCTCCCTCTCTTCTCTTACTCCCTCACCCCCCCCTCCTTGTTTCTGATGTAGATTCTATACTAGTCAAGGGATGTAGGGCAGGCTTTCACCTTTGGCTGAAAGCATGGTAGGAGGAGACAGAAGGTAAGGTGTCAGAAACATTATTAACTTACAAATCTTTCCTCTTCTTCCAAGATGAGAATAAATTGCCCCTCTAAGATTATCTGGGATGGAGATCAACTGCTCTCCACCCTTCAGAAACCTTCTGCCACCCCTTGGTTTGCTTCTCCCCACCCAAATAAATTTTTCATAACATGAAATGTGCCCAGTCTGTTTCTTCTCCCTGTTTATTATGTCATTTCAATGACTCCTTCAGATTCTGCACCCTCACAGTGTCCCATTGTCTCATTAGTGAGGCCAGCTAAAAGTCATATATTTCCATTTAGCTTCCCAGGCAACAAAATGGAAGTAACGTGTGTGTGGGTAATGTTAACACAACTTAAGGCCTCCTAGGAATACAGTGAGAACATAGTGGTTTTGGTTTATAAATAGCTATCACTATTTATAATGCATAAACAAAATGTTTCATGATTTATAACATTAAGCCCAGGCAGTTATAATATTGAAAAAATCCCTATCTGAATGCCTAATGTCTACAGAAATAGAAATACTTGCTCACGCAAGCTTCATGAAGGCACTGGCTGGCATCATACAAGCCCAGTCAATTAAATGAGGCATTCTCTAATTGTTGTTCCATATCTTTAGGAACCAAAGGGGAAAAACAGCACCCGGTGAGGCAACATGGTATCAAGTAGCAGAGCTGAACGAAATCCAGGTTAGATTTAATGTTCAGAGATGATCGCATACTGTATTACTCATGTCCAGCAACAACATTTTGATTACAGGAATGCTAAGCTCCTGGTCTTAACCGCAGCCAGCACTTGTTGCTACTGAAAGATTAATGTTATCTCTGTATTTAAGTAGCCCTTATAATAAGGCCAAAATTAGACTGTAAAGAGCCCAGTGGTCTTGGAGTTAAATTGTTTTTAGCAACAGTTTATGAGTGCTTTGCTTGTGCAAGCCATTTGGGTCTCAGCTGAATGGTTAACATACAGCAAAGTGTTTGTGCTATGAAAAATATGTCTAAGACCTTGTAAGAATGCCGATCATATACAATAGCATACCCTGTCTCTCTCATACCACAGCGGAAATGTTTCAGAAGAGGACTCAACAGCAGTTTCTTAACTTCTACTGGGAAAAACGATGCTCTAACACTAAAAGGGAAGAAGAGAAGGACCAGGAGGTACCCTTTCATTTAAAGAGACAATGTCAGAGTTAAAAACCAGGGGTGCAGTTTTGCCGTTGACTTCAATGAGGCCAGGATTTCACCCATGTATCTTAAAAAATAAGTATATAAATTTCCTTAGCTGTGTAACTAGCATCTTACACTTATTCATACTGAAAAATATTATAGATCAAATTTATTTTTTGGCAATCACACAGTTTGTTCACTATTTGCATTTCATTCTACAGTAACTCCTCACTTAATGTGCTTCCTCTTAACGTTGTTTCGAAGTTACATCGCTGCTCTATTAGGGAACATTCTCGTTTAAAGTTGTGCAATGCTCCCTTATAACATCATTTGGCTGACTTTACAAGGGAGCATTGCACAAGTTCCTCTTCTCTGCCTCCTCCCTCTCCCTTCCTTCCTCCCTCTCAGCGCTTTCCCACCGCCAAACAGCTGTTTGGTGGCACTTAGGACTTTCTGGCAGGGAGGGAGGGAGGGAGTGAGAGAGGGGAAGCTGCCACACACCCCCCCGCAAGCAGGCCCACCCAGAACACAGGGGCTTTAGTGGCTGCAGAACCCTGGGCTAAGGGGGCCTCGGGGCCCTGGCCTGCAGCTCTAAAGCCCCTTTCAGAATGCGGCCCTGCAAGCACGGGCTGGAGGACTCAGGAGGAGCAGGGGCAGCCCTGCAGTCAGTGGCCCAAGAGAAGTGGTGCTTTCCCCTTCAAAGCCAGCTGGAGAGAAGCGAGGAAAGGGGAAGGGGAAAGCACCACTTCTGTTCAGCTGCTGGCTGCGCGGCTGCTCCTGTTCCTCCTGAGTCCTCTGGTCTGTGTTCGCAGGGCCGCATTCCGAAAGGGGCTTTAGAGCTGCAGGCCAGGGCCCCAGGGCCCTCTTAGCCCAGGGCCCTGCAGCCCCTAAAGCGCCTGCGTTCCAGGTGGGCCTGCCTGCTGAGAGTGTGAGTGTGGGTGGGCAGCTCCCAGAATCGTGGCTTCCAGAATCGCGGCTGTGGGAGTGGTGCCGCACTACGCAGAGCCACCTGCACCGAACAGGAGCTGCCTCAAGTAGGTGCTCTGCACCTCCTGCCTGCCCCAGCCCTGAGCCTCCTCCTGCACCCCCAATCTGTGCGCCCTCACGCACCCTAACTCCCTCCCAGACCCTGCACCCTACCCTGAGCAACCTCCCGCACCCTAACTCGCTCCCAGACCCCACATTCCACCCTGAGTGCCCTCCCGCACCCTACCTCCCTCCCCGATCCCGCACCCCCAGCCCTGTGCCCCAGGAGTAAGCCGGGGCACCTCTCCCACCACAAAACAGTACTGTACAGTATATAATGCCTTTTGTCTGCCCCCAAAAAATTTCCTTGGAACCTAACCCCCTGCATTTACATTAAATCTTATGGCAAAACTGAATTCATTTAACACTGTTTCACTTAAAGTTGCATTTTTCAGGAACATTACTACAAGGTTAAGTGAGGAGTTACTGTAGTTGCATGATGAAAATACACATGATGATTTCACTTTCTGGTTCTCTTACTGTGGCACAAGAACTAACACTTTCCCCACTCAGGTCAAAAGGAAAACACTCATTAACATCAACAGTTTATGATCAAACCAACAACTATGTGGGTGTTCATGATGAAAATATTACAATGTAACATTTAAACAAAAAGGTTCAGTTAAAATGTATTTTGGTTCATTAAAATAAATTAGAAAGAAACCATAAATACACTTCTATTCTTATTGGGTCTGATCTAATGCCCACTGAAGACCAGGGGAGCCTTCCCATCAGCTTCAATGAGTTTTGGATCAGGTCTGTTGTGCTTTTTAAGTTTATTTCATTTGAACCAAAATCCAAGACTTTAAATCTCCTAGAAGTTCTAACTTGTGGTTGAATTTCCAGGGAATATCAATAGTGATGGTTAATGGCATGAATATTTTACTATAGTGATTTTAATACTAAAATCAACAGTTAGAAACATGATACCGAAATTAATGCACAAATTGTACTGTACCACAAAATAATTCATGCATATGGTTATTATTGTACAAGAGACAATAGCCATTAAAGTTTGATGGCCAAGTCAGGGTATAATAATAATAATAATAAAAAAAAATGACACACTGTAGTGCTCTTGCTATTAACCCGTCATATAATAAGGTCTGTATAGTAAAACTGAGCTTGCATTTAATGTGGGACTAAAATTAAGCATAGTCTGAAATGAACCCTTGCTGTTGTTTTATTAATATACGTTGAAGTACAGATGCAATCGCCAGACTTGTGAACAATGAACATAGGATCTTATATTTAAAACCTTCAACTTTCTCTCCGGTCAAGGAGAGAAGATCCTTTAAAATACTTTTGCGGCTTTCTTAGTTTTACAAAACAGCTTTCTAAACTGAGGCCCCTCAATATTGTACAACTGGTTACTTGACAATACATGATTGCCAAAGTCAAGTACATTTGGCTTTTCTTCACCAAATCTTTTATTATTATAAATAACTGCAAATCTGAAATGCAAGTATGATGTTTACTTGCTCCACTGATGTGTGCTTTTTAAAAAATGGTTACCTACCTTTTAGTAACTATTGTTCTTCGAGATGTGTTGTTCATGTCTATTCAAAGCAGGTGTGTGCGCGTCGCATGCATGCCAGCTGGAAGATTTTCCCCTAGCAGCGTCCGTAGGGTCAGCCCTGGCGCCCCCTGGAGTGGCACCACTACGGCGCCCTATAAAGGGGCCTGCCGACCCTCCACTCCCTCAGTTCCTTCTTGCCAGCAGTCCAACAGAGGGGCAGGAGGGTGGGTATTGGAATGGACATGAACAACACATCTCGAAAAACAACAGTTACTAAAAGATGAGTAACCATTTTTTCTTCTTCGAGTGGTTGTTCATGTCCATTCAAAGTAGGTGACTCACAAGCCTAACCTTCGGTGGCGGGGTCGGAGATCATTGCTGACTGGAGTACTGCATGACCGAAGGCTGCATCATCCCTAGCCTGGTGCGTGATGGCGTAGTGTAACGAGAACGTGTGGATGGAGGATCACGTGGCCGCTCTACAAATCTCCTGAGTTGGGATCTGAGCCAGGAACACCACAGAGGAGGCCTGCGCCCTAGTGGAGTGGGCCGTGACCGGAGGGACAGGGGTCTTAACTAGGCAGTAGCATTCCCGTATGCAGGTCGCGATCCACGAAGAGATACACTGAGAGAAGACTGGGAGCCCCTTCATCCTGTCTGCCACTGCGATGAAGAGCTGGGTCAAGCATCTGAACGGCTTGGTACGCTCGATGTAAAAAGCCAAGACCCTGCGGACATCCAGGGAATGTAACCTCCGCTCCTCATTGGAAGTGTGTGGTTTCGGATAAAACACCGGGAGAAAAATATCTTGACCCATGTGGAACTGTGAGACGATCTTGGGTAGGAAAGCCGGGTGAGGTCTAAGTTGGATCTTGTCCTTATAGAAGACAGTGTATGGGGGCTTGGATGTTAACGCCCTGAGCGCCAACACCCTCCTGGCCGAGGTGATTGCCACCAGGAAGGCGGTCTTATACGACAAGTACAATAGGGAGCACGAAGCCAGAGGCTCAAAGGGAGGTCCCGAGAGGGCGGAGAGGACCAGATTCAGGTCCCAAGCAGGGGCCGGCTGACGAACATGCGGAAATAGCCTGTCCATCCCTTTGAGGAAACGCCCAACCAGCGGGTTTGCAAACACCGAGGTACCCCCTTCTCCCAGATGGAAAGCCAAGATGGCAGCCAAGTGAACACGAATGGAGGAGAGGGAGAGGCCCAGTTGTCTGAGGTGGAGCAAATAGTCTAGGACAATGGGGATTGGGACCCCCAGCGGATTGTGACCTCGCTGACCCGTCCATATGGAGAAGCGCTTCCATCTGGCCAGGTAGGTGGCCCTAGTTGACAGTTTCCTAGTACCGAGCAGCACTTGTCTGACCTGCTGGGAGCACTGTATTTCCACCAGGTTCAGCCATGGAGCATCCATGCTGTGAGATTAAGGGACTCCAGGTTTGGGTGGCGGAGGGAGCCCCGGTCCTGTGTGATCAGGTCCGGGAGCAGGGGCAGCGTCAGGGGCGCCTGAACGGACATGCGCAGGAGTGACGTGTACGAATGATGGCGCAGCCACGCCGGAGCTATCAGGATTACCTGTGTGTGGTTCCTGCGAATCTTCAAAATCACTCTATCAGGGGGATCGGAGGAAAGGTGTAGAGCAGACTGACCCCCCAAGACTGTAGGAAGGCATCCGACAGAGACCCCTGACTGCAGCCCAGGAGGGAGCAGAACCATCGGCACTTTCTGTTTTCCCTCGAGGTGAACAGGTCTAACCAGGGAAAGCCCCAGAGCTGGAAAATTTGAGCGTACCACGTCCCATCGGAGGGACCACTCGTGATCCCGGAACGAGTGGTTGAGGGTGTCCCCCAAACCGTTCTGCTCCCTCGGAAGGTAAAACGCCATCAGGTGGATAGCATTGTGGAAGCAGAAATCCCACAGCGCGAGGGCTTCCCTGCACAGGGGAGAGGAGCGTGCACCCCCGTTTGTTGATATAAAAGATTGTCGACATGTTGTCCGAGAGGACTGAAACACATCTGCCAGCCAGGTGGGACCAGAAGGTCAAACAAGCCAGGCGAACCGCTCTCAGCTCCCTGACATTCATATGCAACTCGAGGTCCTCCGGCGACCACAAGCTCTGCGTCCTGAGGTGTCCCAGGTGCGCTCTCCAACACCAAACCGAGGCATCCGTTACCAGGGAGAGGGAAGGTTGAGGGTCAGTGAAGGGGACACCCATGCACACTTTCTGCGGGTCAAACCACCACCGCAGCAAGCTTAGCACCAAGTGGGGAATGGACACCACTGAGTCCAAGGGGTCCCTGGCCGGGTGATATACTGTCGCTAACCAGGACTGTAGCGGGCGAAGCCGGAGTCTGGCATGGTTTGCCACATAGGTGCACGCCACCATGTGACCCAACAGCCGGAGGCAAACTAACACCGTGGTAATCGGGGCGCAGTGCAGTCCGAGGATGAGCTCGGAAATCGCACGGAACCTGGATTCCGGCAGGTAGACTCTGGCGTGGGTGGAGTCCAGAACTGCTCCTATGAACTCTATTCGTTGCATCGGAGACAGGGTGGACTTGGCTTCGTTCAAGAGGAGGCCGAGATTGAGAAAGGTCCGCCTGATGAAGGACACCTGGATCTCCACCTGCTCCTTGGAGCAGCCCTTTATGAGCCAGTCATCCAGGTAGGGGAATACCTGGATGCCCCACCTGCGCAGGAAGGCTGCCACGACTGCCATGCACTTCGTGAAGACCCTTGGAGCAGCTGACAGGCCGAACAGGAGCACCGTGAACCGCAGATGGGCGTCGGCCAAGACAAACCTGAGGTACCAACGGTGTCAGGGAATTATGGCAATGTGGAAATAAGCGTCCTTTAAGTCGAGGGTGGTGTACCAATCTCCCGGATCCAGGGAGGGAATAATCGAGAACAGGGAGACCATGCAGAACTTGAGCTTTCGTACAAACTTGTTCAGCCGCCGCAAGTCTAGGATGGGTCTCAGGCCCCCTTTCGCCTTCGGTATTAGGAAATACCGGGAGTAGAAGCCTTTGCCTCTGAGTTCCTGAGGGACTTCCTCCACCACCCCTGCCTCCATGAGGGACTTCACTTCTTGACTTAGAAGTTGCTCGTGACATGAGTCCCTGAAGAGGGACGGGGAGGAGGGCTGGTGGGGCGGGAGGGAGGAGAACTGGATAGATATCCCCTCTCTACCGTGCGAAGCACCCAGCTGTCTGACGTGATTCGGGACCAGGCACGGTAGAAGGGGGACAGATGTGACCCAAAGGTAGGGGTAGAAGGATCCAGAGTCTCGATAGGTAGGTCGCCCTTGACCATACCATCAAATAGGGGGTCTAAGCCCCAACGGTGGTCTCAATTGACCAGATGCCTGGCTGGAGGGGTGGCGTTGGTGATGCCTCCTGCCATTTCTGCCCTGCCTGCACCCCAGCTCCTGGCGAGTCTGAGGCTGATAGGGGCATGGGGCTGTCTGTGGCCTAAACTGCCTGCGCTGGGTCGCAGGGGTATGCAAGCCCAGCGAGTGGAGCGTGGCCCATGAGTCCTTTAGGCTATGCAGACACTTGTCTGTCTTTTCTGAAAACAACATCTGCCCCTCGAAGGGGAGGTCTTGAATGGTCTGCTGGACCTCACAGGGCAGGCCCGAGACCTGGAGCCAGGCTCCCCGCCGCATGACAGGCCTGTGGCCAGGGTGTGTGAGGCTGAGTCCACTGCATCCAGGGCACCCTGGAGAGAGGCTCGGGAGATCAGCTTCACCTCCTCCACCAAGGCCGAAAACTCTGACCTCGAGTCCTGGAGAAGGAGCTCCGTAAACTTCGACATGGCTGAACACATGTTATGACCATATCGGCTTACAATTGCCTGTTGGTTGGCAATGCAGAGTTGTAGGCCTGCTGTGGAGTACATTTTTCTGCCAAAGAGGTTGAGTCTTTTAGTGTCCCTGCTCTTTGGTCTTGACCCCTGAAACCCTTGATGCTCCCATTGGTTGGCCGCATCCACCACCAGGGAGTCCGGCGGGGGGGGGGGGTGTACAAGTGTTTGTGCCCTTTAGAGGGGACTAAATAGCGCCGCTCCGTTCTCTTGGCAGTGGGGGCCAGTGAGGCTGGCGTTTGCCATAAGGTACGGGACGTATCCGCTATGGTCTTTATCAGCGGGAGAGCCACCCTGGATGGCCCTGAGGGAGCCAGAATGTTTACTACAGGGTCCGTGTCCCCCTCGATTTCCTCAGCTTGGATTGCGAGGCTCTGAGCTGCTCGCCGGAGCAGTTTTTGGAGGATTCGAGTGACCTCCAGGGCCGGTGCCACAGCCGTGCCCGAGACCGCTTCGTCCAGGGAGGAAGACGAGGAAATTACATGGATCAGCCCTTCCTCTGGTGTGTGCAGTCCTTCGGGGTCCTGAAGCACATGGTACTGTGGTTGCGGGGCCGGTTCCGATTTTAAATGCGGCACCGCAACCGATACCGGGGTCACCAGTGAGCGGCTTGGAGTATCGGGTGGTGCCTGCTGAGCCCGAACTGTAGCTGCTGCCAGTGCCCGGCTAGGGGGTGCTGAACTTGGATATGGCACACCCCAGCCTGGCGACAGTGCCGGTGGAGGAGGCAGCTGCGCAGGGGCCACCGACGCCGAGGAGACCGAGGCCAACCTTGATTGAGGACCAAACACCTGGCCTAAAGACTGGTGGTAGCCCCAGGGGGTCCAAAACGGCCACTGTGAGGGTGGATGTCATTGCTGCTGCCACTGTGGGTGACGCTAGTGGCTCACCCCCGAAACCGATCTCCTGCTCCGCGACCGGCTGAAGTGGTAGGAGTCTGCCTCTGAGTCTGAAGTCTCTGAGTACGAGGACCTGAAGGGAGCAGCACCCGGTGCCGTTGGGGAGCAGTGCTGAGACAGCGGGGAGCCTCTTATCTGGTCCTGTGCCGCCTTTGCGGCACGGTGCGGGGAGGGAGACGACAGCATGGCTGGCTTGCCCCTCGATTGTACTGGGGGACGGGCCGTGGTAGGCAACTCCCTACGTTGCGGGGAGGCCGGCACTGGGAGTCCCATCAAGTCTGAGGCTGCCTCGAACACCTCCGGTGTCGAAGGGAGGCGCAAGTCTCTGCTGAGGTCCGGGGATCTAGGCTGGTCCGGACTCAACCGCCCTCTCTGCGGTGCGGGAGTCAACGGAGTAGCTGAGGGCTGTAGCCCAGCCTGTCTGCTTGCACCCGTGGACGGCATCGGCCTCAGGTCCTGGTGGTGTGACCGTTCCCTCACCGGCTTTCTCTTCTTAGTGGGCACCGGCGACGGTGAGCGGTGCTGCACTGAGGCCGACTTCCTATGACCCGATTCCGTCCGGTGCCGGGTTTTAGACGACTTGGGCTGGGCCCTAAGTCCTGATGCCGGTGCCGGGGCGCTCCACACCAAGGAAGATGTGTTGGGCACCGCCTCGGCCGGTTCCGGGTCCAAGGATGGCCCCAGGGCAGCATCCATCAGGAGGACTCTAAGTCTTTGAGCTCTGTCTTTGAGAGCTCTTGGGCGGAAGCCTCTGCAGATAGAGCACCGGTCCTTTTGGTGGCTCTCTCCAAGGCACCTCAAACAAGCAGAGTGTGGGTCACTCTTTGGCATGAATTTCCCGCAGTCCTTGCAGAGTTTAAACCTGGGGGACCCGAGCATGCCCCAGCGGGTGACGAAAACTTGGGGGGGAACCCCCCAACTACCAAGGACTATATACAATGACCTAAGTAAACTAACTATAACATAACTATATACATGGACTATACACAAGGATAGGACACTGTTAACTTGCTATGCACAAGAGAAGTTCCAGCTAGCCGTCACTGGTGGTAAGAAGGAACTGAGGGGGTGGAGGGTCGGCGGGCCCCTTTATAGGGCGCCGTAGTGGCGCCACTCCAGGAGGCGCCAGGGCTGACCCTACGGACGCTACTAGGGAAAAATCTTCTGGCTGGCGTGCATGCGGCGCGCGCACACCTACTTTGAATGGAGATGAACAACCACTCGAAGAAGAACATCTCTTTTTCCATGGAATGCCCTCCCTAAAGCAGTTTGTTCAGCCACCTCTTCTCATTCAAGATCCACTTTTCCCATAATGCCTACAAAGTTAGTTTTGTGATTTATAACTAAATTCCGTCCCTCCTCCCCCACCTTTTCTGGATTTCCCAGTTCATCCTGTCTTCTGTGCAGGAGCGGCAGAAGTCCCTAAAAGTGTGGGAGGGCCACTGGCGCATGAACCGTAGCCCCAGCCCCCACCGTGCCTCTTTCCCCTGAAGCCTCGGCCCCGCACCGCCCCTTCTCCCCAAGCCCATGCCCTCATGCTGCACATTCCCCTGGGTCTCCACCCTCGCACTGCCCTTCCCCCAGGCCTAGGTGAACAGACAGCAACTGTGAAAAATCAGGATGTGGGGGAGGGTAATAGACGCCTATACAAGACAAAGCCCCAAATACTGGGACTGTTCCTATCAAATCGGAACATCTGGTCACCTTACCCAAGCCCTGCTCCCGCACAGCCTCTTCCCCAGAAGACATCACCCCCTGCTCGCTCCTCTCCGTCCACAACTCCCATTGCTCACCCTTATGACTGGTAAAAAGTGGGGGAGGCATGGCCCCCCATCCGCCCCTCTTCCAGTGCCCCTGCTATTATGTCTCTACCTTTTTGACAGCAACCAATTCAAGGAAGGGAAAGACTTCAATATAGTGCATTCCACATTACCAAGCTCATTGTAAGCACTAAATAACTAATACATACACCAATACAGGATTGGGTACATGGTGACATCTGTGACGCTCTTTTACAAAAGGCCCTCAGGGACTATACTTTGTGATGTTTGCATTGGTGCAACAATCCTAGCCCCAGACTCTCTAAGTGCATTTCCCAAGTTTCTAATCTCTCTTTCTTTCTCACAGCTTGTGGTTTCAGCTACTTTATAATAATAGAAGCATTCCTGATAATTCAATAGCAAATTTCATGAAGTATAATCCTAACTCCTCAAGAGAGGTCTTGAACAAGGCAGCAAATATCTTTAGGGCCCTCATAATGCTACCATCAGTTGTGTCTGCACAAGACAGTGGGATTTTTGTCGCTGTAGTCATTCCTTCCATCCTGTGCAGAAACTGGAATGAGTCTCCCTCACCTTCATCTCTTGCCAAAAAAAAAAAAAAAAAAAAAAAAAAAAGGAGAGAGAGAGAAGATATTTTTGTGCACAAGTAAATATGTGAAAGACGTCAGACTGAAACAGCATTAGCTTTTCCTGTATATTCAGTGCAGCCCCTAACATATAAGGTAAACATGTTATCCATGCTCATGAGTATTGTGTGACTAATTCCCATACACCCCTCTTTACATACAGGAGCAATTTTGTACACTTGTGATGCAGCTGTACCCATTGTATTTAATCATTTATAACTGAATCCTCAACTTTGTTCTACAAAATGAGGACAAGACAAATTTATTTAACGGAAATTCTTCGGCTCTTTTCCAAGCCTGGGGGTGACACTGCCATCTGCAGCCCACTTGATCACATTTGGAGAAATAGGTAAAACTCCCAAGTTTAGTAACAAACATATTCAAACTAATAACATATAACTAACTAACAGGTTATTGCCTGGTTGTTCTTCAGACAAAGAATTGTCTGGTTCTCTTTAGTCTTCTCTCAGTACAGACAAAAACCTTGCCTCCCTGCCAAACACTGAAAGGTGAATGCACTTTACTCAGAGCCCAAACTTGCTTCAGTCCATGACCTTGACAATAAGCTTCAGTTGAGATTCATCACCAGCCAGGTAGGAGTTCTTTCCCTGGATCTTCAACTCTTTGTGTGCCCTAAAACCATGAAAAGTAGACAGTAGGGGGAAAGGAAAGAGGAATTGAAGGTGCTTACCTCAGACCACTCTGAGTATACATGCTCACAGCATTTCAGTAGAATGATAAACCCAATTGTGCCACAATGATTGTTTGTGGGACCTGACTGAAGAGGGCATAACCACATTAATGGGGGGAGGGGCAGGAAGGAGAACAACTTGGCAGGCTCACACATTTTTTTTTAAACCCCATGAAGGATAAGGGACAGTTTTAGCTGGTTTGAGATATTTTAATTCTAGGGCATACGACTCCCAGTTTCCTGAAAAAACATGGCTAATTTCAAAAGTAACAGGAGCCCCCTTTCTGAACAGCTTCAGGCCCCTTCTGAGGTTCTGCCCTAATACAACCTTTTGGAAGGATAATCAAGAAGAGGAGAAAAGAAAGGGGGAAGCATTGATCTGAGTCTAAAGATACGGAAAATCACCACTTCTTTTTGGACTGCAGATTAGGTTTCATAGTAGCTCCTCAGTTCACACAAGCTGATCAGAAGAACTTTTCAACAACAGAAAACGTTTATGCTTATCAATCATTTTGACTGAAACTGATTTTTCAGCAAAACTGGATATTCATTCTATGTGTAATATGCTGCCTTTTACTGAAATATGCACCTGAATTCTCGGAGGAAATTAACAATAAAAGTGTTCCATTGATGGACAAGCCTAATACAGGTGTTGTGAAGTATAACAAAAAGCAAGGGGGACATACAGTAATGCAATAAAATTCAGGTTTTTGACAGAAGATGAGACCATGCCTGGCATTCACATAGCACCTTTCCTCCAGAAAGATCCCAAAGTACTTTACAGACTAACCTAGATATGAATCACCCATCACTGAAATATCTTCACTTCAGGGAGAAATGCAGCAGTTCTTTAACCGTGCAGAGGAGTATTGCCCTGGAGGTTAAGATAGGGAATAAACAAGGATACAACTAAAGCTAGAATGTGAATTGGAATTTCCTCAAGAAAAAGTGGAAATTGTAGGTATTTGCTCACAGTGGAATGTGGCCAGGACAACAGGGAAGTTGACCATGGGATTATTAATAATTAACAATTTTTACTGTCTTGGTTTTATATTTCAACTGAAAAAAAGATGAAAAGCTCTGGAAATTATTAAGCAAACTTTCATCTATATAATATTTTAATTATTCTTAAGATTAAACTTACAGTCAAGGGTTTTGCTTTTAGAGCTGCCCTTTGAGAGCAGAAACTGGTGTACATTGATATAGTATAAGCTATTTACACAATAGTGAACAGCCTTTGTGACAGTCGTGAACTTCCACCCTACTCTTCTGAAGGAGGCATAAGGATATCTGTTATGATTTGAGGATATTGCTATAAGAAACTCCAAAACAGCATTTCAGCAGAGGTTACACAGACATCCTTAGAAGCTACAGTGAAGCTAGACAACTTTTCAATTCATTTATCAAAGTTCTTACAATTCCCATTTCAAAGGAGGAAAACAATCAATATTAACCAAATCATGTTCACCTGCCTCTGTCTAAAGCTTTTTATTAAGTACATACTTTTTATTAAATATATATTGCAGTAGGACAGTGCCTTAGGCTTTCGTCTCTGGAGACTTGGGTTCAAAGCATTCCACGGGTAACAGGCACAGATATATTTACTGGTCTCAGCAGTCCAAATATGACAGCGCTTTCCTTGAAGGATTGGCTACATCTTACTTTGTGTTCATAAAGTGGCATGTGTCCCCCTGGCAATAAGCAATATAAAAACACCCCTTCTTTTGTTTGTCTTCATCAAACCCAACCACCAGACATTGGCATAATTGGCAGCCTCTGTTCATAAGAAACCCAGGAATGAATAAGAGAGGACTAAAGGTCAGGCCTGAGGTGCACTTGCAAGGCTGTTTTAGAAATTGGTTCAACTATGCTGTTGGAACCTCTGCGGCAGCCTCTATCAATCTGTGCGCTTACATGACTTCCATCATCATAGCCTCTGAGCACCTCTGAAGGGAATACTTATGTGAAGAAGGTTGCAGTTTTACAGCCAGTGTCTCCATATTCGTAAGCATTCCGTTTACCCATAATAAAAATTAAATGAAACGTTTGGAAAATTACAGAGGAGAGCTGTGGGCTCCTGACAATACCAGTTTTAAATCTCATATTACTCTTAATTTCTTGACTGGCCAATCTCCCGAAGGAAGGAAAGGCTTTAATATACAGTAACGCCTATATAAAGCTTGAGTTTTTAATACACTACACAGACATTAAAAAAATGCTATCCCCTATGGACATTCTGACTTAGAAACCAAGACTCAAGCGGTTCAGACACATAAGTTTTGGATGTTCCTCTGAACTTCCCATTGTCCTTCTTTCATTCACCTGCTCCCCAAACTTATCTTTTCTCCCTCTAGTTCTCGTTCATATTTCTTCTTTCCCCATTATAAAGATTAAAAGAAAAACTCTTCTTTTTTCTCTTTTCCCAAAACCTGTTTGTCATCATCTTCTGCTCTCCTGTAGTAGAGGACAGGGGCACAAGAGATCTAGGTATTATTCTCAGCTCTCTCAAAGACTTCCTGTGACACATTTGGTCAATTAACTTCTTTATGCCTCAGTATCCCCACCTATAAAATGGCATAACACCACTCGAGGAACATTGTGACTTTTAATACACTGATGTTTGCAAAGCTTGTTGAGATCCTTGGAACAAGGAACTATGGAAGTATTAGTATTTTGTTTTGTCCCTACACTCTCAGATTCAGACTTCAGGAGCCATGTTCCGCTTTGCTTTTCCACTTTCACTCTGCTCCATCTAGTGAATTATTGAGTTTCGCAATGTGTGCCATAAAAAAAATTAATATTCTACAACACCATGCAGGGTTAGAGATTAGGATGAGAGACCAGATTCATATTATTATTTTTTGGCTGTAGATGGAACAAATTAAGTCAGTTTCCTGAGTACCTGGATAAGACTATAGGATTCTGGCAGCATATTTGTTCAACATAAATGGGATAATGGTGTTATTTAATTATAACACTATTATAAGACTAAGTAAGGGACAGTCCTTTATAATAAAGGACAGGTGGCAACTTTTATCCTGGTGGTAGCATACTTTACTAGGTCATTCCTGCGAAAAAAGAATACCATGCTGGCACTGCATTTTGATAATAGCGTGATATCCTCCAGGCTTTATAACCTAGTTATCAGAAAGTTTACTTTTTGCACTTGGTAAAATATAAAATTAAATTATATTTTTGCTGTCCCGCTGAGCTTAAATGGAGCAAATTTCTTGATTTAACCAGTGTCTCTGCTCTACATATACATGCCTTCTCTGTGCAACATTATTTTTAATGCTTTCTTGACTGAATGATCCTCTTACCTTCTCCAACTCTTCACAGAGCTGTTTAGCTGTAGTGACTTCAACTGCTGAGAGTAAAAATCAGATAACTACTCATGAGTAGTTTATTCTCACCAAGGTTGCTTTTATTTCCCACCAAGGTTGGCAAAAAGATTATTTTGTTGTCTTTTAAAAAGTAAACACTTATATCAATGAATCAATGATAGCAGTTCATACTATAACAATGACAAGGATCAATGGTTCAAAAACAATCCTATTTACTCCTCTGTTAGACTAGATATGGACTGTTTGCTATGAACAGCTTATGGCTCAATAAGAAAATATTAATTATTCACTCTTTCAAATAATATTCAATGACGACATTATGCTTTTATCCAATAATGAATCTGAATGGGTATGGAGACATACCCCATCACCATACAAAATAAAAAGATTTAAATATTACAACAGAACATATGTTATAATATCTGAGTGCTTTTCAGAGGGTGTAAAGCTTTGTGGATCTTTTCTTTTTTTAACATGCTAAGTAGTAGATCAGGATGAAATAGACTTGTTTTTGTGTGTTTTATAATAGTGGCATGCACCCATATAGCGAGAGGGGTATTAGTTTACCCATTCTATTGCAGCACACGAAGGTGAAGTGACTTGCTCCAGTCAGTGGCTGGGAATAGAAATCAGTCTTGACTTCCAGTCCCCTGCTCTAAGCATTAGACTTACATTCTCCTTTAGAGGGGTGAAATCCTGGATTCACTGAAGCTAATGGCATAAACTCCCCCAGACTCCACCTGTAGCTTTTGTGGTTCCATTTCCTTTCCATCCAAAGAAAAACAAATGTAAGACAATCCTTCTTAATAATTCCAACTTGAACAGCACTTTTTTTATTTCAAACATGCTGTAAATAATATTAACTAATGAATCCATACAAATCTCCTCGTGGAACACAGATGACTGAGCTTATCAGGGAACTACTATCAATTTTTAAGGAGTTTTAAAATGGACATTGACCTGATAGGTTGTAATGGCTCTGAAAGACACTATCACCTTCTACTGTGAACTGGCATTCTTCATATGACGCATGACTCTGACTTTGCAAATGGGATTAGGCGCCTGACTTTCAAAAGTATCTTTCACTTTTGCATCCACAGTCATATGTATGTGTGTGCACAACTGACAGTCATCTAACTACCCGATTGCACTTGGAAACCAGGTTGTCAGATAGGCATCAACTGTGCCTGCAAATAATTGTACCTACAAAATTACAACCAAAGTTATTTTAACCTGCAACGTTCTGTGCACCAAATGGGAAGCCAGACTGAGTGTAATTTTAAAATCAAGCCCCACTGAATATCATGCAACTACATTAAGGATCTGAAGTGTGTGCAATAAAGAAAACTACATAACATACATAAGGCATATATTCATGGTAACCTCTTTCTTCAGCATCTCACTTTAAATATGTATCAGAGTAGCAGCCGTGTTAGTCTGTATCCGCAAATAGAACAGGAGTACTTGTGGCACCTTAGACACTAACAAATTTATTTCAGCATGAGCTTTCGTATGCTCATGCTGAAATAAATTTGTTAGTCTCTAAGGTGCAACAAGTACTCCTGTTCTTTTTAAATATGTAGTCTACATTAGATTGTTGATCCATATACCAAACTCACAACAATCTATCAAATATAACCTAAGGCCCTCAGTTACTATTCTGGATTAATAACTTCAAAATATGGAAATTTTTAATTATTAAAAGAGAAAAGAATGTCCAAAACTATTAGACCACTCAGGACTTAAACCTACTAACACTTATTACTGGGCATGGTGCTTGCTAATGTACTAATCCCATTGAAACCAGAGCAACCTATGGAACTACTCACAGTAGCAAGCACCATGTCCTGAAAATAAGTACTTGCAGGACTGGGTCCTCAAAGGACAAGCTCTTCAGGCAGGAACCTATCTATAAAACTAATTGGACACATACGGTTCTGTAAAAATAATAATACATTTTGCTTTATATCATTTTCAATTAAAAATCAGGCCATTCCCCCCCCCTCAAAAAAAAAAAAAGTTATGAAACTGTACCCTCCTCCACTACACACAAATATTGTTCTCCCAGTGAAAGGCCTTTTTTTTTTTTTTTTTGAGTGCCAAATTTCAGCAGGAGCAATTTTTATTTTTTTTTATTTTAATTCTTTTTGTGGCCGACTAATAAACCCTTGAAAACAGGGATTTATAATGGAAACAGTGATGGACCCTTAACTACAGTGTTCGTGACTATAATAAAAAGAATTAATGTACTCAATTTGTACTACTGTTCTTGGAACAAAAAAACCCTATTTCAACTGCAATCCTTTCAACAGCTGATTGGCAAGCCTGTCCATTTCTAGTCTGCAGTGTTGTCAGTTGTCTTCAACATGATAATGAGCCTGTCACCATATTCAAATAGCCCTGTGACAGCATGTTTTGTGAGCATGACGTCCACTGCAAAGGGTCTGTCAAAAACCACCTTTCAGAAAATGAAAAGAGAATGCTTTTCTGATGATAAATCTAATTTGTTCATAGATAAAGAGTGAGATTTCTCATCTGATTTTGTCAGTGTTGTGTTGCATTTTTGTCTTCAAATATTCCCATTTCCTTCATATGTAAGAATTTAAACTTATCTGTAAAGACAAAGCAAAAAACCCAAATCTTTTATTTGGTGTTGAGTCCACTGGAGGCTTTACATAAAACTGTGGTGTTGCAGGCTTTCCATCAAATTAAAACTGAGAGAGGGAGGGAATGGCATGGGAGGTTAGCCTGTTACCAGAAGCAAATAAGGCTCAAAATAAGGATCTCAAAGTCTACACATTTCATTAGTTAGGGTCTTCACTCTTTTCCAAATAGCCTATTAAAAATCTCCTTTCCTCTGTGTGGTCTAGTTAAGCTTGACCAGGTTGTATAAAATTCTCTCTCTTTGAAAATGAGGGAGGAAGCACATGTATGCATGCAGTGCTTTCAAGTGAGAAGCACAGTAATTATTTGTGACCGGTGGACAGGCTGCAGAGCAATATGTCCACAGTCTAGCTGCCACCAATGTCACTGATCATCTGTGAAAGCTTTTCCTGAATTTTCTGGGACTCTCTTGCATTGGTGAGATGTCCAGAATGGGGTACTTTCTGCATGAAAGGGAAAAAACAGAGTGGGCATGTTTTAAAGTGATATTGTGGATTATTTTCCAGTTGATCTGTGCAGGTAACCCACATTAAAATCAACAGCGGTTGTGCATATACACTGAAATAAACTACTTTGCCTTTCCTATGGCAAATGGCATGAATCTGACTTCCTCTTTAGGAATTCTCTTATCACTATATGTTTCTGAATACCAGAGCTAGGGATACATGTAGACAGGAAGGACTATTATGAAGAGGCAAATGTAAAAAATTGTAAGTAACAAAAGACTTTAGACACATTATCTCTTGGCGACTCCTGCTTAGAGCAGGATGGCAGTGGCTGGAATTTAGAATTCCCATGTTGAGTGACATACTGGCTGTTAAGTGCGATGGCCTAAGCACTGGGACAGTGGGTAAACAAGAGGTAACATCTAGCTGTCAAAAGACAGAAAGAGTAAAAAAAAAGGTACATAATTTTTATAAACAATGTCTGTTGCTTAGTTTTTGCTTTAAATTTGGTGAATTGCCACACCTCCTGGTTTGAAGTAGTTTCCATGATATACAGGGTTTACAGTTTGGTTCAACAGCTCTCAGCACCCCCACCATACAAATTGTTCCAGCACCCCTGTCTCTGCTCATTTGGATACCCAACCCAGTGCATCTCTGCATACTTTCTGTATTTTTGCATCCACTGCCACGACCAAGGAGCTCAAACAGCTGGCAGTGGGTGGTGTGGGAACATTCTTTTATACTTCCTGCCCTTCCGTAGAATAGACTAGATGGGAAAGAGGTTAAATCAATCATTGCCTGAGCTCTGTTTCCAACTCTGCCACACATGCCACATGTGATTTTTGGTAAGTCACTTAGGGCAGGTCTACACTAGAAGTGTGGAGCAGCTACACAATACAGCTGTGCCACTGTAGTCCCGTGGTTATAATTACTCCATCTCCATGAGAGGCAGAAGCTATGTTGGTGGGAGAGCGTCTCCCGCTGACCTAGGGCTGGTGTAGCCAGCGCTTAGGTCACATTGCTCAAGGCATTCTTTTCACATCCCTCAGCAACGTAAGTTAGATCGACTTAAGTGGTGTAAACCTGCCCTCAGCTCTTCTTTGTCTCCAGTTACTCAGCTGTAAAATGGGAATACTACTCCTTATCTACTTCACCGGAGGGCTCTGAGACATACATAAATTAATGAATAGAGTTTATCAAGCACTTCAAGAAACTTATTTAACGTGCTTTATTCAGCAAGTGTAAAAGTATTATCACTCCATATTGTATTATAATAGAACTCATTCAATTGTCAGTTCTAGTGTTAATGCACTGCCATATTCATAAAAACCTGGAATGATAAGTATATAGAAGAAAGTAAATATAGGGATTTCATCTGGAATCTACTAATTATTTTTAATTATGATTTAATATGTTTTCTATGTATTACTATTTTTATAATGTCTGTTGCTTTGCAGACTAGTAAGAAGACAAGGTCAATGTCCCAGGAAGCCTACAATCTAAAGGGTATTCCTGCAATGTGCTGGGTGCCTCCAGTGGGTGCTGGCCTGGGTTAGATGCAGACAGACAATATAGATGGGACTGATGAAAGAAAAACCAAAGGGCAAAGAAAAACCACTCTTCGGGGAGCTTTCATTACAAGGTAAAGTGTTGTGGTTCTCAGTGTTTTTACACGTACACACACACACACACGCGCACACACACACACACACACTCTTTAATTTAGGAAGGTACAGCATGTTCTTCTCTGCTTCTCAGCAGTATAGAAGTAACCAAATATATCTGTAACTAAGCAAATTGCAAAGGTTGTGATTTTAAACTAAACATAAGCGAAGGCAAAAAACTTGGTATTACACAGCGTTTGACACAGCATTAAACATGACTGAATTTTAAATTCTTCATTGCTCAGCTGGGGGGAAGTAGTATACGGCCAATAAACAGAGCTGTGGACAGCTGGCATTGCGTAACACCAGTTCTTTGCCTGAATTTTCAAGCCATTCATTTATTTGCAAAGAAGAAGAAGAAGAAGAAGAAAAAGAAAGAAATCTAAACTAGGCCATACAATATACAAAGCAAGCCTGGGATCTCTAGGACTTCCATTGTCTGAGAGAGTTGTCACCACCCCGATCCCTCATTAAAGCTAAGGAAATGCTGGAGTGGCATGAAAATGAATGCAAACCATTTGCAGCAATCTTCTGCTCACACCATCTTCAAATGAAAGCTACATTGCATAATCCAGGCAGCAAGAGCTCCTGACAGGTGGATGATTTATGCTCATAGTCAGAAGAATGAGAGAGCCTGCGGAGGACACAGCATGAGAAAGGTGGTGGCGAGACAGATGCTCTCAGTGGGCTTGCAGAGACTGGCAGGCTCTGGCTAACTCAGGTGCAACCTGAACACTTTAGTATTGAACTCATATTGCCTAGATTCCAGCACAGCCAGATCCTATTTACAGTATTATTTACAACAGAAATACTATCAGTCTATCCATGTGCTATTTATCGATATGTATTTTTTCTAGTTACAGTTCAATGTAGCATGTATCTCTTTGCATAAACATATACTAGTTCTAAAAATAAAAGTGAAATTAGGGGACAAATTCTGCACTCGTGAGTGAAATCAATGGAGTTGGATGATGTAAATGGGGGTAGATTTTGGCTCTACTCATTTGAAAAATGGTAACTGGCATGGGATAGTGACAGTACTTCCAATGATTTGCTAAATGTTAAAAAAGTTAAAGCTAAAATGATTGGATGAGATCTAAAAATGCCCCGAAGTGGCAAAGGGATATTCTAGTCAGTTATGTTAAGCATTTTTCGGAAACATTAAGTGTTTCAATGACATCTTCCTATTGTAAATACATACTATTAGCAAAAAAAGTTACACTCACATTCCCTTCTGCAATATTCACCAGCATAACACCACCACTTTAATAATACTTTGCACTTCTATGGCACCATCTGGGCAATGTTCTTAAATTGCTTCACAAATAATAAAATTAGGTCTCAGACCATATGCATATACACCATATGCATATACATTCCTACACCATATGCCTATACATTAACATGCAAATGTTCATCTAATTTGTGCAAATTTTTACTGCAATGTAATGTGCACATAGGGCAGTTTGTGCTCACAAGTGATCAGCTATATAAAAGCAATAGTGGTAATTACATGCACAAAAATTAGACTTGGAAGATGGGATTTTCTAAAGAACCTAAATGACATAAGAACACAAGGCCCACTGAAAGCCAATGGAACTTTTGCTCATAAGTCACTTAGGTCCTTTTGAAAATCTAACCCCGAATAACACAAGGATTTATAAACACATTTTAGTTGATCACGCTCAAGAAGCCTGTGAAATAGAACCCAGTGTTCTGGACTTCCACTCCTGTTCTTTAAGCTATCCTTTAAGAAAAATAATTACAATCATTTATCGCTATTGATGCTAAATACTGTTTGCTGCTTTGATTTCCTAATATGAAGGTGAAATCAGGACTAGACTGGTTCATGCTGATCATTTCAAAAAAACCAAACAATTCACTTGTTTCAGACACGGGACTTGCCACATTTTGCTATCGAACCTGTGATTTAATTAGGCATGTAGATTTTGGAGCCACCAAAAGGGTTAAAGCATGTGAATCTGCACATTTCAGATTATCTGGGTTGAATATGGGACTTTGCTGACTCTCAGCTCCTCTCCACTTTAACAGATGGGGTCAAAGGTGGAACTGCAGATGAGAATTAAAGACACATACATCCCTTTAATCAGATAATGCATTCAAAGACTTGCAAATTCCCAAGAAGCCACTTTGCAGGCACGTGTCACAGTCCATTCCCTGACCAAAAGGGGGAGGGAGAGGAAGAGGGAAAGAGGGCTTATTCCAGCTGACCAGCATTAAAAAGGCAGGAAATTAAAGGAAACAAATGAGACCAAAATGGAATGGATTGCTAGCAATTCAAAATGCCTTCTGACTGAACAATTCTCCCTAGAGAGAAACTCCAACATTTGAAGCCTTCACACTCTGCATGCAAATGCTTTTTCTAACTTCATTAAGCAGCTGTGTTTAAGAACCCTTTATAACAAGTATTTTAATTAGAGACGAGCTGTTACTGAACTATCTCAACTACCTGAGTATCCTCAGCAAAACACAGGATGCCCAGGAGGAAATAGAGTCATCCAGCCTGAATAGTGCAGTACTGCTCATACAGAGTGCAGGTCAGGTGCATCAGAAATTAATGCTTCTTTCTCCCACCGTGCCAAGAAAAAAAAAAAAAGACTGCCTACAGGACTGGTGTTTGTACTAAGTATTTTCTCATCAGTGTTCAGTGCCACGTGAGGGGGGAAGAGAACAAAAAACAAGCATAAAAGGGAGAGAAGATAAAGGAAGAAATGAAAAGAAACTCAAGTCATTTAAACTGTGCTGTGGATTTGCATTCTGTCATATGGATCCCTCTGCATCCCACCTGAGATCAAGCAATTGACATGAAGTATGCTGTGCAGAGGGAGCAGCATCCACAATGCCTACAGCTGTGTATATCAGGCTCACAGGTGCTCTGGCTTGTATTTGTTTGTTACACAGCCATGTTTTTGTTTTTAATGGGGATGCTTCTGGGTGCAATTCAGGAGAAAGGGAGTATGGTCCCTCCTGTGAATAAATGTAGTCATAGTCACATCTTTCCTAGCCTACCTTATCCTCCATCTGAGGTGTAAATTAGAGGGTTGGTGTATAATCTGGGAAACTTTCCAGATACATCTTTCAATAAGAGTTAGCAAAAGCCAATGCATCGACATTGATTTTTTTTTAAAGAATTGTAATTTGTATGTTCTAGAAACACATTAACTTTCTTTGTTCAATATTTAGACTTGTTTAACATTTCTTGCAGCTAAAAGTGAGTGCTTCAATAAAGGGAGGGACAGAGATGGATCAGAATAATAAATAAGAATCAGCTGAAACCCGGAATCAAGAGTAACATTTTAAAGTGTTTTCCTCCATAGGGATAAGTGTTTCTACACTGCAGCCAAGGTTGTTTTTTGGTTTTTCTTTTTTTGGTTTTTTTTTTTTGGGGGGGGGGGGGCTTGCCTCTTAGTACTGCTTCCTACAGCTGCTAATATTCCACCAACTTCATCCAGCAGCTCAACAATTCTGGTAGTGTATGATAAACATGCATCCATCTTCAGATTTCATGCACTCTGGTACTTCCTTGGGGTTAGAGTCACACTATGACCTCTTTGGTGCCTGTGACCCAGGCATGACACAGAGTTTATGACATATGCAAATTAGATTTACCAGACTAGGTGGCAATCCCTATATGGAATTTGTACAATACCAGGAAAGGCAGGACTCTGGCGGCAGAGCTCCCTGCCATGGGAGTTCAGATTGATCTCTTGCCTGATCAAAATGCAAAGACCCACCACTTTGCTAAAGCCTTCTTTGGATAACAGCTCCCATGGTCAGCCATCCATACAGATGACAAGGAATAACAGGAGAAAGGGGAGTGCTGATGTGCTAAAGAACAATAGTAGAGCTTCCTATTGATTACTGGTATCGCAAGTCCCCGTGGGAACCTATGAGGAAGTTCTGGAAGAATTCCAGAGAAATATAGTTTTTACTTAAACTAAACTTTAGAGAGATATTTGCTGGAACACCGTCCTTACACAGAATTATAGACTGGCTCTTGCCTAGGTCAGAAGAGGAAGAAAAAGGAGCAGAAGAAAGACAGGAGCCACCACTAACACTTTACTCCCTGTTGGTATGTTTCTAGTGGGGTGGAAGTGCACTAAGAATTTTCGCATGCAGGTTTCTTTTAAATAAATGTATTAACTCTGTGGATTGTAGTGGCATTCTCCAACTCTAACTTCGGGTGCAAAGAGCGGAACTACTGACCTTAGACCTGTTGCATTAGAGTATGCCAGGGTGTATTAAAATGAGAGTTGGCATATATGTGGCAACATCTGAGAACTATAAATAGAGACTTCAAAGGACTAAAAATAGAGACTAGCCTTTTAACTCCATTACAGCATGTTGGTGTAGGAAAGATTTTTGGAAGAACAAAGTGGGAATGATAAATACTGGGCTAAAAATAAGAACCATCACTCCCTCAATAGTTAGTTTGCATGTGAATATATGTTAAAGCATCAGTAATTTTAGCTTTTTTAAGGTTAAAAGCTTGGTGGACCTTGTGATAGATTTTCTGGACTCAAAATATAACCAAGCCCTTCCATTTGTAGTGATTAAAAGGCATATCATGCATTAGTAAAGAAACAGATTTCAAATTGCATTACCACAGCTTTTACTTTGCCATCATTTATTAGCTGTGCTCTATTTTTGTATAACTGGCACATAAACATTCTTTTTGGTACTAATTAGTGACCACTGTGAAAACTAACAAACTAGCAGTGCACTGGCATAGAATACATTTTGTGGCTGTAGCTCAGACTTAAGACTGTTGACTCTCAACCATGACAGTCATGATACAAACTGCAAATGAAATTATCTGGCCTGAGACAGTGACCCAGACAGTGGGACTGACAGATGCTGCACATTGGCAGAAACCCTTGCAGCTAAACAAAGGTCGATTGGCTAGGCTAGGCTAGGAGGGGGTGCAGCTTAGTTATATCAATTGTCCACTGAAATGTTTTCTGGAACTCTTTCTGAAGAAAGGCAAAGATTTATAACATGGAATACCTGAAGGATAGCGCCATATGAGATCACATGTGATATTTACAGCTTGTAATTTTAGTGTTTCTTGATACCCTGGCTGCTTTGATAGACTGAAGAGATCAGGCTGAGTTCCTGAACTTCCAATAAAACTGGTGCCAATGCCGCTCCAAACAACAAAATTTTCCTTGTACATGTATCATGCGGGACGTACTCATTGGCACTTATTTCATGTCCTATAGCAACGCTTCACCCTTTATAATCCTGGGCCAAATTCTGTAGTTCTTACTCAGCTTTTATCCTGGCAAAACTCTTATTGAGTTGATGAGAGTCTTTCCAGAGTAAGGGCTGGGTAAAATCTGAGAAAGGATGTGGCTCCAGAGTAGCATTTTATGCTTAGAGGCTGCATATGCTTCAGTGTCAAAACTATTCAGTATACTTATTATACACAGGATGCCAATCCTATTCCCCTTGAGCAGGAATTGTACAGATATCTGCATAACAGAAATGGAAAAGAATAAGGAACAAAAATAAAACTGATGAAACATTTTAAAAATGACTCTTATTCAAATGTAGAGCAGGACTCTTTTATATAAAATTCAAATATTTTGCAACAAACGGCGGTGCCATATTGATATATGTGTGATTGGTGGCAGGGAGCAAAAACAAAGGGCAGCCATTTGTCTGAGGGCTCATGGGAAAAGATGCCATATCTAACAGAGTCCTACATCCTTCAGGCTTGTCTCAACCTCCTCATATCACTTACACTGCTGTCTCAGTACTTCCAGTGCATAAGCAAATGTTCTCACAGTTTTTTCCCCTTAGACTAAATCTATTGAATATTTTAAAAAAGAGAATAATAATTTCCAGTAAATTAGACAAATGCTGGTTTCTTATTTAAGGTTCAGAAGGAAAAAAATGACAAATGGGACTGTTCAGGTAAAAGCCAGTGATTGGGCTAATATTTTTTCATTCTAAAAAAGTGATTAGCTTTTAATGGTATTCCAATTTGAGCAGGCCTGTGAATCTCAAGATATTGTTCCTTCTAATTCCAGGGAAGTAGTGAGACTGCAGGGTAAGAAGTAACCATTAGGAGAACTACAGTGTGTGTGTGTGTTGGGGTTATTATGATTTGTGTTTGCCTTCATTGAAAGTTATTAATTCCATACAAAAGTTCTCATACTTTATCTGATTAAGAAGAAAACAACACACTGAATCAATTATGTGCCACATTCACTGCTGGTGAGAGTGGGCCCAAATCTCCAACCATTAGCATCATTGGGAATTCTGCTATTGATTCCAGAGGATCAGACCCATTGTATATAATTCCAGTGGAGCTGTGCCTACATGAGCCAACAGCAGCTCTGGCCCCAAAACTCCAGAAGCTAACCCTTAAAAATGCATAATCAACAAACTCTGAAATTTAAAAAAAATCCTGTAAATGCAACTGATTTCCAAACTCAGGGCCATAAACCGCATTGCCTTCCATATGCGTACTGAATTCTCCCTCACATTGATGGGAAAGCAATATGCACATGAAAGGTCATACAGTCATTTAAAACTTCTGGCCCACTCAATTAATGTCAATGGAAAAATTGACATTGAGTTCAATAGGAGTTAAATTGGGTTCTAAAGAATCAACCCTGTGCTGTGCTAAGCCGCTTCAGTTCCACTCCCACTGAAGCTAATAGGACCGAGAAACACCTCATGGAAGACGCACAGCACTTTGCAGAATCAGGATCTAAATCAGGGTTGCCAAACTCTGCAACACCAAGGACTACAACAACAACTTAGCCGGAGCCTGAGCACTGGACCTAATTTGCATGTAAATTTACATCATTTCAAAACCCAAATAGAATGTCCTCAGTTATAACATTTGCAAGTACTTGTGTCTTCTTTCATGGAGGAATAGAATCTGCGTGTTGTGTGAGCTGAACAGCAATACAAACCTGCAGTAGAACAGTTTGTCCTTACCCTTCAGTTACAGGTAGCCTGGTGGTCATGGGGCACATTTTAGAACAGACAAATTAGCTTCCCAGTTTAGTGTCTTAATTTGTCCATCACATTTTGGCTAGAAAGCAAGAGGTCTGCTTAAGATACCAACAGTATTAGCACTTGGTTTCCATTTTTTCCAGTGAGATTGAACAGATCCTGGTATATACATTAAAACATTGATACTCAGCTCTCAGTGCTTCAGGAGCCAAATTAGTGATCAACATTACCCAAAAGAACCACAGTAGTGTGAATTCATTGTTTCATTTACTATATTATATGTAATTCTCACAGCAAAATGACCTACCAAATATTATTACTTTATCAACTACAATTGATTAATAACATAGTAAAAACATCCTGATTGGTTAATAACTTAGATTGGTTAATTATTAAATCACACAATGTTTTAATATCATGTGCTGCAAAGAGCTGCAGGAGACACTTGCCGCTTGTGAGTCTCAGTCTGAGTATCACTGCATTAAGCCCAAGCCCAGGTAAATAAGCAGTCTCTAATGCAATATCTGCACTAGAAATCAAGCCCTTTACAACACATTAAAAACATGGAAAAGTTTTAATAGCAAGAAGAGACTCAAACAGAAGATGCACTGTGTCATCTCTTCATATTACAACACAGGAGCTTTGTTTAATACCCTGCATTAACGAAGAAACTCCTTAAATATAATATTGAAGACAGAGCATAAGAAAATATCTCTGAGGTCAATGCAGTTTTATTAACTGTCACCCAGTACAGACATATTTCCTTGAATACCATTAAAGCTTTCCCCTTCCCTTTGTTCTAATTTCTGAAGGCAGTAGAAACTAAAACTTCCCTCACAATAATTTCTATTTTCTACTTGGCAGACTAATAGTATTAGACTTGTGAAAGAACAGTAGCTTGGCAATGTCTTATGCACAGGTCTTTTCAAAGGAAATGTTGTTAGGAAGAATTTTAGTAGGCAGGCTTTTTTTGGTGATAACACATTTTTAGTTATAAAGGAGGTTACTTAGTTTTATTTATTAGATTTTGAGGGCATGCCTTAATCTGTTTCTAGCTGATGCTATGCACCTCTTTGCATGAGCCTAAATATACATTATCTAGTCTCTTCGCTGAGCAGGATTCATTTTCAAATATTTTTAAGGCCAGAAGGGACTATTGTGATCATCTAATCTGACCTCATGCATAACACAAGCCAGAAAAATTCACCCAGTAATACCTGTATTGAGCTCAACAATTTATGGTCAGAAAGATAGATCTTTCCCTAGAAAGCTTGGGTTTTTTGCATCTGAGGAAGTGGGTATTCACCCACGAAAGCTCATGCTCCAAAACGTCTGTTAGTCTATAAGGTGCCACAGGATTCTTTGCTGCTTTTACAGATCCAGACTAACACGGCTACCCTCTGATACTTCGGTTTTTTGTTTTGTTTTGTGGGTTGTTTTTTTAAAAAAATGAAATTCCTGAAGGCTCCTGACCCAAAAATATTTATGTACCTATACTTTAGCAGCTGTGAATGCTAACATATGCTAGGAAAGAGTTTACGTAACAACTAAAATTTTCTAGTTTGCTACAACTCTGTGATCTCAACTGGACATCTGAAAGAAATGCACAAACTTCCAAGAATATAGCTAAGCCAGGAGCAAAGGAAGCAACCCAATAAAAATAATTTCTTAAATCCTTAATCCATACAGCAGATGGATTCCTGGCTGCTGCCATGACACTGCCTACAGACAGGGTAATGTACATTTTTAAGGGAGTATTCACTTTTTGATAGGCTACTACAAACTAATAAGTGAGAAACTTTAAGTGACAGTGTATCTTGACAGTTAGAGCCACTCTGGGAAACGTGTGAGCACAACATTCTAATACTATATTGGAGAGAGATTTTTTTTTCTGAGTATGGGTTCTGCATTGCCAGTCCACAGCTGGGAGAGAGAGTTACTATTTATTTGTGAAGGTTGGCTGGCTGATGACCATGCTAGCATCTGCACACTCAGAAAGAGACGAGGACTGCACAAGGGTGGTTCCTGAACTGTAGGGTGCTCATGTCACTACGTGGATAATGGGCTGTTTTCACCTAGATTGAAGACCCACAAATCTTTCACAATATACATCTCAAATTACTACAGCACTGGTTGCAAATGAGTTCCTAAAGGCTTTAGCTTTCTAGCATTTAAATAGTCCACTCAATTCTTCCGGGAGAAATGCTGAAGAAATGTAGATTTTAACAATAACCCTTCACTTGGTAAACAGACTTTATTATTAGGCTAAAAATAATGGACCAGATCTTGAAGTGGTGTAAAACGATTGTGGGTCTACTGACTTCGATTTACACCCTCTATGTTTTAATAGAGTAATAAAGCTAAAATGCTGCCATCTTCTCCATTCTGACTGGTCACAGAGAAGTTGATACTGACTAGCAGCAACCAGACAGTCACAAGGAAAACTCAAACAATTTTGAATCAAATCCACTTCTCCCGTGTCCCTACATGGTAAAAAACATAAAATGATAAATCAGTGGTCTGTCAGCCAATTAGGGAATATACATCAGTGTCCCAGGTAACAAATGATACTGACCAGCCACTAAAAACAGACATAAAAAAAACTCAGAAGACAGCTGACTAGAAACACTGAAATGAAACATTACCGCTCCAAAGATCACTAACAGATAGGAAGAGTTTTGGTCTTTACCAGTCATTTGTTGAGTTTATACAAGTACTGCAGAGCACAACACTAACAAGAGAAGGCTTTCCTATTGTTCACATACTCAACAATTACCTTAGGCTCCACTTCACCATCCACCTGACTCCTTGATGAGAGTTTTAAACCTTGCTCCTGCAAGGCAGAGCCATAACTAAGACCGAGGCCTTGTCTACATGGAAAAAACTGATTAGCACAGCTATTCTGGAATAGCTATTCCAGTATAATTTAGCTATTCCGGAATAACTCCCTTATGTGGACCCTATATTTTGGTATACTCCAATCTGTGAGTGGAGTTAGTCACTATTATTCCAGATTATGGTTACCACCTGAGGAGTTATTCAGGAATTATTCTAGAATAGCTCTGCAGTAATTTCCCCATGTTGACAAGGCCCGAAGGAAGGTACCCTTTTGGGGAGCTGTGTACAGGGCCGGCTTTAGCAAGTGCAGGGCCTGATTCCGGGGGGGGGGGGGGGGGCTGGGGAGGGTCTTATACTCACCAGGCGGCGCTCCCAGTCTTCGGCAGCACTTCGGATTGCCGGCCGGGGTTGCGGGGCTGCCGCACTCCGGCCGGGGCCATGGGGCCGCAGGGCTGCCGTGCTCCAGCCGCAGCTTCGGTCAGGAGAGTGGGGCCGCGGGGCTGCCGCACTCCGGCAGAAGCTCCGGCCAGGGTTGCGGGGCCGTGGGGCTGCCACGCTCCAGCCAGAGCTCCGGCCGGGGTCACGGGGCTGCCGCGCTCCGGCCGGCGCTCTGGCCAGGGAAGCAGGGCCCCCGAAGACCCCAGCAGAGCTGACCGCCGCCAGGGTGAGTAAAAAAAACATTAAAAAGGCACCTAAGGTGTGGGCCCCAATTCCGGGGTATCAGGCGAATCAGCTTAAAGCCGGCCCCGGTATAGAGTTAGACTGCAAACCAGAACATGGCCTGTAAGCAGAGGGAAGCATAGCTTTACAGCCAACCAACTTCATACAAGGGCTACAAGAGAGACTTTTAGACATTTGTGGCAACTTGTATACATAGAGTTATAAAGCCCCACTCTTTTGGATGAAGTTTAAAGGAATGTATTCTGTAGAGCTGGTACAGGTCTGAAAGAGATCATTCCAAACCTGTCAGTCATTTTCAAAAAATGAGTTATAAGCTGTTTCAGGTCTGATACCTGCCTATGAATACCTCTGTCAATTCATGTGGTTTTACAATCAGACATTTCTATTTTTAAAAAAATTCTCTCCTTATCAATTGCTGTGTGAAAGATCCACCACATAACAACAACAAAAACTAAGGACCAGATCTTGCGAACAAGCAGATGCTTAACTTTATTAGACTCATAGACTTTAAGGTCAGAGGGACCATTATGATCATGTAGTCTTACCTCCTGCACAACGCAGGCCACAGAATCTCACCCATCCACTTCTATAACAACCCCCTAACCTATGTCTGAGTTACTGAAGTCCTCAAATTGTGGTTTGAAGACCTCAAGCTGCAGAGAATCCTCCAGCAAGTGACCCGTGCCCCATGCTGCAGAGAAAGGCGAAAAACCTCCACGGCCTTTGCCAATCTGTCCTGGAGGAAAATTCCTTCCCGACCCCAAATGTGGTGATCAGTTAAACCCTGAGCATGTGAGCAAGACTCACCAGCCAGCACCCAGCAAAGAATTCTCTGTAGTAACTCAGATCCCATCCCATCTAACATCCCATCACAGACCACTGGGCATACTTACCTGCTGATAATCAAAGATCAATTGCCAAATTAATTGCCAAAATTAAGCTATCCCATCATACCATCCCCTCCATAAACTTATCAAGCTTAGTCTTAAAGCCAGATATGTCTTCTGCCCCCACTACTCCCCTTGGAAGGCTGTTCCAGAACTTCACTCCTCTAATGGTTAGAAACCTTCATCTAATTTCAAGTATAAACTTCCTAGTGTCCAGTTTATATCCATTTGTTCTTGTGTCCACATTGGTACTAAGCTTAAATAATTCCTCTCCCTCCCTGATATTTATCCCTCTGATATATTTATAAAGAGCAATCATATCCCCCCAAACCTTCTTTTGGTTAGGCTAAACAAGCCAAGTTCTTTGAGTCTCCTTTCATAAGATAGGTTTTCCATTCCTCAAATCATCCTAGCAGCCTGTCTCTGAACCTGTTCCAGTTTGAATTCATGTGAATAGTCCCATTGCATCAAAAGAACTACTCACCTGGTTATAGTTAAGAACATGTGGAAGTGTTCACAAAATTGGGCCTAACTGATTGACTATAAAACAGGGAAACAGATGAAACACAAATTGCGATAAAATGTATACAATAACAAAATTTCTACAAAAACCCTGACAAAATAATTTTTATTTTTCAGTTCTAGTAATCTTAGGTATTTCTTACAACGAGAGGCAATACATTTGAAAAAGGATTATGATTTTTAAGTTATGGTGTCCTCTTAAATATCCCCGGGGTTATTCAAGAGTCATTATGCCTTTCCATCTGTTATGAATCTGATCAATCTAACCACCACTACCACACACTCACTTCAACAAAAACTTTTTCATTTACACCAGGAAAAAATGAACAAACTGTATTTCATAGTGGTCTTTGAATAATTAATCTTTCAAGACCCAGAAATGAAAAATGAAAACACTACATGGACCGCAGTTACTGGCCCTCTGTGTAAAGTTTGTTTCTTTTATGCTATTAATAACCATTACCTGGAAAGGTCAAGGAAAATACTAAAACCAGATATCTGTCATGTAGCTTAAAGTTCCTTATCATTTAGTTAACCCTTCAATGGGATAACTGGGAGAAAACACAACATGGTCTTACAAAAGGTAGATCATGCCTGATCTTCTCTTTCATTGAGAAGATTATTGATTTTTTTAGAGAAAACAAATGTAGGAGATCTTATGTACCTGGATTTCAGCAAGGCATTTGATACAGTTCCACATAAGAAATTCTTAGTTACATTGGAGAAGATGGGGATTAATATGAGAATTAAAAGATGGATAAAGAACTGGTTAAAGGGGAGACTATAACAGGTCACACTGAAAGGTGAACTGTCAGGCTGGAGGGAGGTTACTAGTGGGAGTTCCTCAGGAATCGGTCTTCAGACCAATCTTCTTTAGCATTTTTATTAAGGACCTTGGCACAAAAAGTGAGTGTAAGCAAATAAAGTTGGGTGGTATAGCCAATACAGAGCGGGACCGGAATATCATACAAGAAGATCTGGACAACCTTGAAAACTTGAGTAATAGAAACCAGATGAAATTTAATAGTGCAAAGTGCAATGTCACGTACTTACGAACTAACAACAAGAATTTTTTTTATAAGCTGGGGACATATCAATTGGAAGTGACATAAGAGGAGAAAGACTTGGGTATATTGGGTGATCCCATGACAACTATGAGCTGTAAATGTGATGAGGTCGTGAAAAAGACTAATGCAATCCTAGGATACATCAGGCAAGGTATTTCCAGTAGAGACGGGGAAATGTTAGTACCATCATACAAGGCACTGGCACCACCTTCTTTGGAATACTGTGTGCAGTTCTGGTCTCCCATGTTTAAGAAAGATGAATTCAAACTGGAACAGGGGCAGAGAAGGGCTACTAGGATGATGTGAAGAGTGGAAAACCTACCTTCTGAAAGGAGACTTAAAGAGCTTGTCTTGTTTAGCCTAACCAAAAAAAGGCTGAGGGGAGATATTATTGCTCACTATAAATACATCAGAGGGATAAAATACCAGGGAGGGAGACGAGTTATTTAAATTAAGTGCCAATGTTGACATGAGAACAAATGGATATAAATTGGCCATCAACAAGTTTAGGCTTAAAATTAGATAAAGATTTCTAACCATCAGAGGAGAGAAGTTCTGCAACAGCCTTCCAAGGGGAGCAGTGGGGGCAAAAAACCTAAATGGTTTCAAGACTGCACTTTATAAGTTCATGGAGGGGATGGTATGATGATAATACCTAGAACGGCATGTAGCTGATCTGCAATTGCTAGTAGCAAACAATCCCAGCGACCAGGGATGGGACACTAGATGCAGAGGTCTCTGAGTTTCTGTAGAGAATGCTTTCCCAGGTGTCTGGCTGTGGGATCTTGCTGAAAGGTTCAGGGTCCAACTGACCATCATATTTGCGGTCAAGAAGGAATTTTCCCCTGAGTCATATTGGAAGAGACCCTGGGGAGTATTCCTCCTCCTCTGAAGCAGCAGGGGTCACTTGCAGGTCTAAACTAGAGTAAATAGTGGATTCTCTGTAACTTGAAGTATTTAAATCAATATTTGAGGACTTCAGTAACTCAGCCAGAGGTTATAGGTCTATTACAGGATTGGGTGGACAAGGTTCTGTGGCCAGCAATGTGCAGGAGGTAGGGTTGCCAATTTTGGTTGGATGTATTCCTGGAGATTTAATTACATGACATGATCTTTAATTCCTGGAGGTTCTAAGCCAATCCTGGAGAGTTGGCAACCCTAGCAGGAGGTCAGATGAGATAATCATGATGGTCCCTTATGGCCCTAAAGTCTACAAGTCTAGGACTCTAATGTTAGTGGAATATATATGGAAAAAAATTAAGCTCCCAAGAGGGACTGGGATCTTGATTACATGCTGTTCACACTGAGGAGAAATTTCTCAACTAAACCACACGGCCCCTTGAATCTGCGTAGATAAATGTTGGGCCTAAATAATTAGGTTCAGATTATGGCTACTTAGGCACAGGTGCATGTAGTGGATGAAGAGTATATGGACCCTCTGCTTCCTTACCCTCCTGTTCAAAGAGCATTGCCCATCCACAACGGAATGTGCCCCTGTATTCATACCTACACAATATTGTAATAATCTTTGTACAAAATATGCCTTGTAAGGTATCATTTGAAAACTAATAACTTGCTAGTCAATAATATCATGGTGAAATGTACATAGTAACATTATACGTAAAAGTTATGAACATAAACTGAAATCACGACTGAAGAGTGTTTACCAGACAAGTCTGGGGAGTGGGTAAACCTGTTTCTCAAAGACAAAGGACAAGTTGACGCCTCTAGCTAGTTGTCATCAAAGCTGATGACACAAAGTGACAACATCATAAAATTAAATAAGCTTCCCAAGCTGTGAAAAGAAATGAAGTGACTGATATATATGTAATTTCATGAAAAGTTCTAAAAAGAAAAGCTCCTCAACACCCTGGTGCAGATTTCTATCAGACACACACATTGGCAGTTGTGCAGAAGTTCCTGTAAAGAATATGATGTTCCTATCAAAGCGGTTGAAACTTGATTTTATTTCAGGGTCTGCAACTAAATTTTTTAGTAAATAGATTTAGGCTGTCAATTTCCAGGCATGCTGTGCCATCAGCAGGTAGAGACTGCTGTGACCAACGTGGAGGCTGTAGCAGCAAATTTTATTATAGATTGGTAATTGAATTGAACAGGTTTACATTTGAATAGATTTACTGCCGCATGATCTCTGACATGCTGCATGGGACTGAAATCCTCGTCTATACATAAAGACATGTTTAAGACATAGGGGGCCAAATTCATTCCTGCTGTAACTCCATTCTAACCAACGTAGTTATACCAAGGATACATTTGTTCCTGTATCTAATTTTCCCTGGGTGCTGGGAAGACAATAGGAACCAGCTGCATATATCTAACCTAAACAAAACAAAACAAAATATTATCATCTATCGTTAAAATCTTTACATAAAGGACACTGTCAAGACTGACAAATCCACAATTTAATCCATCCTAAACAAAAGCTCATCCTCAAATGTTTCCTAAGTAGTTAAAAACAATCTCTCTCTTAAAAACAGAGCTCCAACAGCATGTCGTGTATCAGTCTGGTTCCAAATGCCAAAGACCACCACCAAGTGGGGCAAAGAAACTGAACTCTCCTTCTGCTCCCTAGACATGGCCGGATTAACCTTTTGCGGGCCCAGCGCCAAACATATTTGTGGGCCCCCATGACGGCAATGAAGCATTGCATGAGGAGGCCAGCCAGAGCCAATGGGGTTTGCCATGGCAGGGCAAGGGCACTATTTACAAACCGCCAGTTGCCAGACACACAGTGGTCTACTCGGCCCTGTGCTGCCAGCATGCCACTTCCCCTCAGAGGTGGGCCTATGCCACACCACACAGCCCCCCGCCCAATGCTCCCGACTCCCTATGGCCTGAGGCCCCCCGGACCCACTATGGCCAGCACCCCCCCAGACCCACCCACAAATGCACAGCACTCTGCACACCACCACCCTGCCTACAGCCCCCTCCCCCACAGAACCCCCACTCCCTAGTGCCCCAACACACACAGATCCTCCCCAACCATCACAGCCCAGCACCATCCCCCATACTCCCCACAGACCCACTCCCCCAAGCCCTGCCTCCTGGCCACAGTCACCAGCCCTGCTGGGAGGTGACTTTGTCTGCCAGGCTGAGCCAGCAGCACAGCCAGGGCCGGTCCCAGGGCCGGGAATTGCTCCGTCCCCTTGGGAGTGGCGTGATGAGCAGGCCAGGACCTGCCCCGGATGGGGTCCCTTAAGATACACTTGCCTGGAGGGACCAAGCCAAGCCCTCCACCCCTACCCTACACACCTGGCTGAGACTGGCCAGGCTTCTGCACCAGTCTCAGGTGGCTCAGCTCTGGGGAGACAGGTGGGGCCCCACAGGTGGTGGAAAGCAGAGATTGCCCAGAGCCGGAGGTGCTCTGGGGTCTGGCCAGGGGGCTGAGAGGAACAGGGGGTGGGGGCCAGGGTGCACAGAGGAGCCCTTGGTCAGCCAGCAGGCAGGCCGAGAGGGACAAGCGGTGGGCGGGGGGAGTGTCATAAACAGATAGTTAAGGGTTAATGTCTCTTTTACCTGTAAAGGGTTAACAAACAGGGAACCAAACACCTGACCAGGGGACCAATCAGGAGACAAGATACTTTCAAATCTCGGTGGAGGGAAGCCTTTGTTTGTGTTTTTTGGGGTTTGTTTTGTTCTCTCTGGGTTCTGAGAGTAACCACACGTACCTACAGGCTCTCTAATCTTCTCTTCAAATTTAGTAAGTACAAAGGTAGAAAGGCGGTTTAGTCTTTTTGATTGTTTTTTCTTTATTTGCAAATGTGTATCTGGCTGGTAGAAATTAAATGTGTATCTGGCTGGTACAGTTTTAATGTGTATTTGGCTGAAAGTATTTTAAATTGTATTTCTGTTGGAGGAGGCTTTTTCTCCAGTTTCTATAAGCTGACAGAACCTTTAACTTTTACCATCTAAAGTACAGAGACACCTTTTACTTTTTTCTTTCTTTTTATTAAAAGTTTTGCTTTTAAGACCTGTCTGATTTTTCCCCTTATTGAGGCTCAAGGGAATTGAGTCTGTACTTAACAGGGAAGGAGAAGGGAGGGGAAGGGTGGAATCCCTTTGTTTTAGATTCACGGAGCGTGAATCTGTCTCTTTCTCCAGGAGACCTAATTTCTCTGTGTTGTGATTCAAGGAGTTTGAATCACAGTAATCTTCCAGGGTAACCCAGGGAGGGGAAGGCTGGGAAAGGCAACGGTGAGGAAAGGGGTTTACTTTCCTTGTGTTAAGATCCAGGGGGTCTGGGTCTTGGGGATCCCCAGGGAAGGTTTTAGGGGACCAGAGTGTATCAGGCACTGGAATTCCTGATTGGTGGCAGCTTATCAGATCTAAGCAGGTAATTAAGCTTAGAGGAATTCATGCTGGTACCCCAACTTTTGGACTCTAAGGTTCAGATTGGGGAAATATACCATGACAGGGAGTCAGCAGCGTCTCAGGGCGCAGTGCAAGCAGAGCAGGCCAGGGCCCCTTCTGAGCATGAGCCCAGCTCCATGGAGCCACTGTAAACCTGGCATTGTCCCTAGAAGTCATCCCTCTCAGGTATGGCTGAGCCACATGTGCAGGGACAGAACAGTGCAACCACACTCCCTGTGCTTTATACCTATTTTGTGGAAAGAAGATTTCAGCCTCTTATACTGTCAATTTAGCCCTTCTTATGAGCATTACACTCAAATAATTAAAAACAAACAAAATTCCCTGTGTGTCTGCTGGCCAACCCATCCATAAGCAAGAACTGCATGCTCGTAGGCAGGCAGCAAAGAAGGTAAGTAGAAGGACAGTGGGTTTGTCATCAGTGGGTGGTCCAGCAAAGGAGTTTGGAAGTTTGACAGTCTAGTAGACTTCACTTGGGAGGAGCTGATTGTTGCTTTATAATCAGGGGAATACTTTAAAAAATGCATTTTGGGAGGTAAGTCAAATTTTGGTCAGTCGACTGTAATATTTCTCTTGATTTTCTACTGCCCTGACTGTACCTGTACAGTAACTTACACCAAATTGGAACAGTAGAGTTTTTAAATAAATACTGTTGACCATAAGGTGAGAAAAGGCAGTTGAGATTCAGGAAGCGTTTCTATGAAACAGAGGATTTAAAAAAAAAACACCACTCTTTTACTGAAAAATTAGACACAGTAAAGTGTTGATAAACTTAGCTCCAGTTTGGTTCTGTTCTCATGACATTGGTATTGGTGTACACTTACTGGTAATATGGGTAAACAGAAGTGAAAGCAGAATCTGGCCAATAATATCCCTTTGACATCATCACATGGTATTCATTACTCTGATCAAGGAAAGTTTTGTTTTGAAATCTGGGTAGTGTATTTTAAGGGACTGATTTTTAAGCATGGTAGACACACAGCTACTGTGCAAGAAAATCAGGTGAACAAATCCGCACCTGAACTGTATGCACAATTACTGTGATTACACATGCAGATTGGGAAACTGAACATAGTCATTTTCAGAAGAAATTTCCTGATTTGCACATGCAGCCACAATAGCTGCCCACACAAACTATGCATGCAATTACAAATATTTATGCATATGTAATTGTGCACTTCACATTTAAAAATCAAGTTATAAATCAGTTCACTCATCTGAACACTTAGTAGTGTCTTTCCATTCCCTCCTATTAAGAACAAGTTCCTCAATATGCCTGTATTTTAAATTATTAGTAACACAAGGCCTTTTTTTCCTATTCACAAAGATGTTAAACAGCAGAGTCTATTTCAAAAGCTGTCATTACTGAGTGTTCCTTTCATTTTCCAGCTTGTCTAAAGTTTCCATTTTGGCCTCTGCGCAATGGCTGTTAGTGGCTGAAACAAATCAGGTTTTCTACACATAAGGAAATCCTAGCCGCACCAGAATGGAGGGCCACATCCTGCAGTCTTTCCTGAAGCAAAATCCCCATTAAATTTGACAGGAGTTTTGCTAGAGTGAAGCTAAGGACAGCAGGATTTGGCTCACAGGATCATAGCGTCTGCCAAAGCAGTTGCACAGAACAAGGTTTATTCTTAGTAAGTATAATCCAATAAGAATATGTCTGGAGGTGCGTGATAGGCCTAATTTTTCCATCATCTCTCTATTGCTCTATATTCTTGGACATTACCAGAATGACTATGCACTAAAACCTGTTTTAAAGGACTATCTACGGGATGTGTAAAAATTGGTCACCAATTAAAGCTGACTATTTTAAGTTATGTTCAAACAAAATTGCATTGGAAACTGTATGGAGATATTTTAAAGTGGTTGCTTAATGCTGGGGATTATCCATAGAATGCATCTGTTAGAACAAATTTCACAGTATTTATTTTAAATTGTTATCTAGCGCAGAAGTCAATGAAATTATTTTATTTTCTGTAAAAGCAGCAAAGAATCCTGTGGCACCTTATACACTAACAGACGTTTTGGAGCATGAGCTTCCGTGGGTGAATTCTGTTACTCTTTCTTGTTGGCTACAATGCAATCAAAATTCAGTGAATAAAATCTATGCATAAAAAATGACATCCTCAAACATCGACAATAGAGAGAATAGTAGGGTTTCTGGCATGTAAAGAATGTATTTTTTTCTGTAGCTTAGGGCCCAAGTCTCCCTGGGCTATGGCAGTTTTATATTGATATAACTGGGGTATATTAAGCCCTGGGCCTGTCAGGATGGTTTCTTGGAGATGTTTTCCTACATTTACCAGCGATTCAGTGCCTTCATTTGGAAAAAGAGATGTATGCATCCAAAAAAAATAAAAAAAAGCTTTAAAGACAGGGGTGAGAGCTTGTGTGTGCGCTTAACATTCAGGGTCTGATTCTCTTCTTCCTTGCCCCAAATTTTGCACCAGTGTAGCTTCATTGACTTCAGTGGAGTTACTCTGGGTTTATACCAGCATATCGTGAGAGGAGAAGCAACTCCTTCACTTTTCCTGGCAATATCAATAATCAGTACAATGTGGAAACAGAAAATCATAGAATGTAGTTGTACCAGTAACAGTGTAGAGTAAGAGAGAAAACACAGGCTTGAAACGTCACAAGGTAACAATTTTATGGAAACAGATAGGGTTTTTTGTGATGATTACTCTACTAGCAGCCCATTGAAACAGATGGAACATTAGGGTGTACCTGATATATTCCACACCAGAGAAAATGTGTTTTACCTGGGTATACCCGGAATCTTCAGCAAGTAGGCAAGGAGTTAAAAACAGACTGTCATGAAGGACATGAATCTACTGAGGTTTCTTTCTTCAATAGGTGATCAAAACACTTACCATTTCTCTTCTTTCCTGATTGACCTGCAATTGTTACATGTATTTGTCGACAAGATATGTATTGACAGCCTTACCTTCTTTCAGCATGCCAACTTTTAGACACTTCATGAAGCGGCAGGCTTGGCAGGACTTGCGTCTGCGCTTTGTGATTTCACATTCATTTGTTGCTGGGCAGCTGTATTCTATGTTACCTGTGGTACAGATTTCAGAAAAAAAAACCCACTGAGAAATGTTAACTGACAAATACCATCACTATATGACCAGAAATCATAACATTCCTAGTGTATTTCATTCAGGATAATACAAGCATGCAATTAAAAGTAATTGTTACTGGCTGGCCAGAGGAAATAGCTTTGAAATTAAATTAAAAAAAAAAAAGCCAGTTAAAATAAGTTAAAACTGCCATTCAAAACTCCTGTCAAATTCAGTGGGGATTTTGCTTCAGGAAAGACTGCAGGATGTGGCCCTCCATTCTGGTGTGGCTAGGATTTCCTTATGTGTAGAAAACCCGATTTATTTGACTTTTTTTGTTCAGACGGCTGTACACAAAAAGTGCAAAGCTTCATTAACATGGGCCTGTCATAAACAGATAAGAAAAGTTAATAGCACAGAAGTACTTTATATCTCTTTGACTGTAAAGGGTTAACAAGTTCAGTAAGCCTGGCTGTTACCTGACCAGAGGACCAATCAGCGGACAGGATACTTTCAAATCTTGAGGGAGGGAAGTTTCTGTGTGTGCTGTTAGAATTTGGTTGTTGTTCTCTCTGGGGGCTCAGAGGGACCAGACGTGCAACCAGGTTTCTCTCCAATCTCCCTGATACAGGTTCTTATAGATTCAGAATAGTGAGTACTAGGTAGATAAAGTGAGTTAGGCTTATGGTTGTTTTCTTTATTTGCAAATGTGTATTTGGCTGAAAGGAGTTCAAATTGGTATTTTGCTGAAAAGATTTTAATTTGTACTTGTATACTTAGGCTGGGAGGGTATTCCCAGTGTGTATAGCTGAATGATCCTGTACCTATTCCATTTTTTTTTAAATTTACAAAGATAATTTTCACTGTTTTTTCTTTCTTTAATTAAAAGCTTTTCTTGTTTAAGAACCTGATTGTTTTTTTATTCTGGTGAGACCCCAGGGGACTGGGTCTGGATTCACCAGGGAATTGGTGTGGAGAAAGGAGGGAAGGAGGAGAGAGAGGCTAATTTCTCTCTGTGTCAGGATTACTTTCTCTCTCAGGAAGAGTCTGGGAGAGGAAAGAGAAGGAGGGAGGAAGGTGAATTGTCCTCTCTGTTTAAAGATTCAAGGAGTCTGAATCACAGTGATCTTCCAGGGTAACCCAGGGAGAGGAAGCCTGCGAGAGGCAACGGTGAGGGAAAGGGTTTACTTTCCTTGTGTAAAGATCCAGAGAGTCTTGGGGGTCCCCGGGCAAGGTTTTGGGGGGACCAGAGTGTACCAGGCACTGGAATTCCTCGTTGGTGGCAGCGCTACAGGTTCTAAGCTGGTAATTGAGCTTAGAGGAATTCATGCTGGTACCCCATCTTTTGGACGCTAAGGTTCAGAGTGGGGAATTATACCACGACAGGGCCTATATCCTGATACAACCATATCCCCAAGTAGATTCCTTCATGTAGATTATTCCTACGAGGGGCAACAGTAATCTGTGGAAGCTGGGTGAGGAAGCATCCGCACTAAATCACAAGAAGCATGTCCCTGATCCAAGAACCCCAATCCAGAATACCTCCTCATGCCTGGGCCATAGAAGATCTTCAGAATGTGAACTGTGTTGGGTTTAGAGAGAGTGCAGAATGAGACATAACAATTGTACCTTTCTTATCCGCCTCTCTTCTGTAGACATATGAGGAAGAGGTGGCCTCTAGTGCTTTATTTTGGCTGTTAGGAGGTAACTGTTGGAATTAAAAGCATTCTTAAGACTACACTGTGACTGTAGGCCAAAGCCTGCAGTAGACAGCAGTCCGGCAGCTCATCCTTCTCCCTCCAGAACTGGGGGCACAATGTCCCTAAAAGGGCGGGGCTGCACAGCCACAATCACACCTGTTGAAGGCCACAGCATACACTTCCCACTATTATAGGCCAGTTCTGTTATCTGTGTCACTGCCTCCTCCCTCTCCCACCCACTTTTGGGGTATCTAGCTCTTAGGGGCAGAGCAGTGTTTCATCTTTGTTTTACACAACACTAAGCATACTGTTTGTGCTCAACAAATAAATAAAAAAAAAAATACAGATGAAATAAATACTGTTAAAAATTACACCAAAATTTCCCCATCTTTGTAAGTATCTGAGTCCAAATGACAGAACGTTTTGTCTTATTTTGTCCCAAAGCTATATTTCTTTTCGTAAAAGGCTTCTGCTGTATGTCTCTCTAACCGTGCATCCTATTGTTCACCACTCTATTGAATAGGACAGAGTCTGTGGTAGTCAGTAGTTTTGCAAAGAAACTGACTTTTAAATAAAGCATCTTCCCCTATCAGCCCTGTCACATCTTGCTTTAAAGGTATTTCGTTACTTTCTAACCCTTTCCCCTGTGATTAAGTGCATTAGTATCTTAATGAAAATGCATTCTGTTTATTGCCCTCTTGGGAAGCGAGGGGTCATCACACCACATGAATAAATTGTCATCAGAGACAGTCCGAGCATAATTGCAATTTTGCTGCTCCATGTTTGTTGCACTCAGGGTCCGTCAAAATCCCCTGAAACATGTGCAGATTCTAGTAATTAGCATAGAGTCTGCCTGGGACCACAGCATTGATGAAATATTTCAGAGTTAATCACACTTTGTAAACACTGATTTATATTGACTACCTTTCTCCAGACTGATGTCTCCTCATTAAATATCACATTAGTGGATTGCAGGATAGCACAAAGACTCAAATGCTCAGCAACTGCTAATTCAACAGGAAGTATTACTTAAACCACTTATATCTATTGAAAATTGGTTAAGTATTTATGATAGAGAGGTCTGCATGGTGCAACATATGCAAGATAAACCCATCAGAAATCTCTCACTAAATTAGCATTGTAACTTAATGCATTTATGCCAATAAAACTGACATACTTTGCACAACCTTTTCAGGGCTGTGCAGGCTTCGGTCATTTAGAACATTACTGCGTAGTTGAATTAGCAATGCTTGCAAAAAGGCAGGGAATCAGGACATGTCTGACCACGACAGGATCTGCTGGCACAGCTTACAACTTGAATATACCCTCTGGTCCCTTCCATAGCTTCCAAACAGAAAACTCCCTAATAAATGTGGTTAGAGAGTCTGCCTGTACAGTAAATTAGGAAAGAGATGCTCTCCAGATGACCTCTGCTTGATACTAGATAATGGAAGTGGTAAAGAATATTTTTGAGATATGTGGGGGGAGGCAAGGAAAGAGTGACAGCAAGACTCTTCCAAAATCCACACATTCCTTTCTCATGCTGCATTATACTCCCTCAGTGAGATAACATGGGCACGTATCAATATATGCATTCAAAAGACTTCATAAACTTCAATTAAAACTCACCACACCACGGTAAGGGAAACAGGGGCTGAGAGGCAAGATGATTTACCCAAGGTCACAGAAGAAGCTAGGAACAGATGCAGGATAAGGACTCAAATTCTGGGTCAGGGTTCTGTGCTCACACCACTAAACCATGCCTCTCTTTGTCAGGCACCTAATTTTCCAGATTCACCCCTTGCTGGGTCCTTGTCTGAAGGTGTAGACGTAGATGCAGACACAAAAAGGTTGGGTTCAAAACTAGGATATGGTAAAAAATGAAGTAGTTTTCCACAGCATGAAGTTCAAACCCATCACCCTGTAAGTTTCAGACCTATCCAACACTGTTGGAGACAAGACTGTGTGGAAGAGGAGAGGTAAAACCTGGTGCAAATGGCTGTCGGGTGACATGACAGGCAACTGATTGTCTAGAAATTCTGATTTTCTAGATAGTGGTTAAAAAGGGTTATATTTTGCCATTATTTCAATCATTAGATCCCAGTAATTTGGTTGGATGGTTAAGATTTCCATATCCATTTAGGCAGTTTTGCTTTACTAACTCATTTTCTATATCATAGGACTGATTCTGATCTTCATTTTACTGCTGCAAATCTGGAGTACCTACAATGAAGTCAATGGAGAAACACTACCCTGGATTTATTTTGGTGTAACTAAGATCAGAACCTTGCATGGCTCCACAAGAATTGCGTGGCCCACAATTTTAGCAACAGTAAGCAACATTTTAAAGTGTGGCCAGTGTGTGAAATCTATTCAGTGGAATCAAAAAGTCTCTGTTCAACAGATGGCTGCAGTAGTCTACTGGATGCCTACATGCATATCTCTATACCTATTTCTACTAGTGAACTGTCCCTGAAAATCCTTGAATTTTGTTGTTGTTCTATAAGTGAAAGTATAGTATTGCTAAAAATGTGCTGTCCCAAGCACTCACTAACATTATTACATCTATTTTGGTACCAGTTCAAACTTATTGTACCCTGTAGGTCATAAGGTCTCTTGTATTCACTTGTTTTTCTTCAATGCACTAAAAACTGCAAGAGTCAAACATTTATTCAGCAAGCACTCAGGCATCTACCAGTAGATGGTTACGCTAGACACTTATTGAGGGGGTTGCACACATATGTTAAGGGTTTCCAGATCTGCCTTGAAATTTCAGTGAGAAGATGATGTTAGAAAGATACATTACCATTTTCTTATCTAGGGTTGCTAAACAATGCTAGAGGGTGAATTGGGCAGCTACTAATGGCATAACTTGAGTTTGCCCAGTTCTGTCAATAGTTGGAGAGGTAGCTGTTTTATACAAGGAACAAAATCAACATGGCAGCTCAGGGTTTTTACACTGAGCTGACAAGAATGATAGAGCAATTTATAATATCTCCTGGCTGGTTTTCAGAAAGGACTGGGCTCTGATTACTTATTTTAAAGTCTTTTGTACAATTAGTTTGCAGGCAATATAATTTTCTCACTTACTCCTTAATAGAATCTTGCAGCTAGCTGGCTGATAGAATAACAGGGTATATGTAAAACTCCTGCCTGAAGTGCCAGTGGATAATTTGTATATTCCTTTCAGTAGCTTAATGGACTTTCACAGTTTGGCAGTTAAAGGGCTGAATAATGTAAATTAGCATGACGTTTCAAAATAAAAATATATGTCAAATTCTCACTCCCCACACATATTGCCCCGCATTGTTATAATGCACTGGGATTTATGTCAGTGCTGAGTTCCTTTTCTTTCTATATAGACACAGAATATTTTATATTAAAGCATCTGCTTATTTTGCTAATGATTTTAATTTTATTAGCTAGGCCAAAAGGCAAGAAAATATAAATGACACAAAAGGCATTAAAAGCGAGATTTACCGTTAAAAAAAAAAGAGAACTACTTTGAAATAATAGCATCTGTGCTTGAGTTAGCAATTAGAATGTTAAAACATACAGTACATAATCTACAGTCTGTCTACTTTTAAATGTCCCAAATCATAAAATCTCTTCATGTGGCTCAAATTATGCATGGATAAGGGCATCATATTTTCATGTTACAAAGATAAAAATGGCCCAAAATACCCTAAGGTATTTAAGGTCTCCTGTGTGACATATGGAGCTCCAAGATGAGTTTGATAATTAGTAAAACACATTTTGTGGGGGGAAAGGGTGGTTTTTCAGTCACTGGGAGTGATTGGGCACTGCTGAGGTCCTGGGGACCGTTTTGTCAACTGGTTGGTGGGTGGGATAGATATGGATTAACATGTTTGGACGTTCATCAAAGTTCAGGGCATAGAGGGCCACAGCCCAAAAGAAGGTAGAGTGCTGACAAAGACAGGTCCATTAAAAGTGCAGGGTCATATGAAATGGCCCCCTAGCATGTGATCCTCAAAGATGAAAAGTAACCTCATGAATATCAGTAGTGGGAAGATGGCTTTGGAAACAGACTCAAAATTGTGGGATGAGGCAAAGGAGGGGGTTTATGAAACAGGGCTTTTCTGGAAATACTAGAATACTTGATACAAAGATAATAATACTTAACTTTTGTATAGCACTCTTCATGAGTACATACAACCCCATTTTACAGATGCTAGAACTGAGGGACAGAGAAGTGAGGTAACTGACCCAAAGGCAGATGGCCAGTCAGTGATAAAGGGGGACTTAAACCCAGGTCCTCCTAGCTCCCATTTTAGCGCTGTAGCCACTGGACCACCCTAGCTCTCGACGGAAAAAAGGGTGAAAGAATGGAGATGAGCGCTAAGAAAGATACACAGAGCATATTTCAGACTGGTCTGCAAGGAGGCAGGGCAGAAATATATAAAGACAAAAATTAATCCAAGGCACAGGCAAACCCCACTGGTTTATTCATGGAAAGACAGATCACTCAGCCAGAGGTGTAGTTTACACACGTCTTCTTCGATAGGTAATACAGGTGGGTCTCATCTTAGGCGGAGGTTCCATTCCGTGGTTAGCGCGTAAGGCAAAAACTGTGTATAATCAAAATTACACTGAGTTAAATGGCAGGCAGAATCACCTGCACTACAGGTACAATATTAAAATTGTTATTTTTCTCTTTTTTTTGTTTTTACCGATCGCGTAAAGCTGAAATCGTGCATGTTAAATGCGTGTAAGATGTGACAGACCTGTAATAGTTAGCCACCATTTTGCTGTATTTCTTCAACAGCCACAAAATGGTGGGGCAAGGGAACTGAACTAGTAGCCATATTCCATATCTATGTCATCCTTTACACCGGAGATTAGGTACATCCTTCTCAAATATCACTGTATCCAACTGATCACTTATTTGTCCTTTTTACTGAAAATGTATTTTTCAAAGTAAAAAAAATATACTCAAACAAACAGAGAGAAATATTATATGCTTTTTGGCAAAATAATATTAATTGGTTAAAATGTAAAGATCATAAAACTTGCCAGGTATTGGGGAAAACATTTGTATAACCAAAAGTACTTCCCCCTTTAAACTCTCATCTGCACAAATTCTGTTGTTTCATTTCTCCAGATGCCATGGTTCATGAATCTCAGAGGCAGCAAACAATGCAGTACATACAGCCTGAAGCCAGTTGTGCCAATAAATGTTTGGAGGCCTGCTCAGATCTCCATGCATTTGGAATATGCATATAAGCCCCAGCTGAGGAAAGCACTTACCCACATGTTTAATTTTAAGCATACCATTATGACACTGACCATTAATTAAAGTTAGGTATGTGCTTAAATCCTTCACTGAATCGAACTCATAATTCCCTATGCAACAAGATGGAAAAAAAAATCACACACAGAGTTTTATTCCCCTCAGTCACACCTGAAGCAATACTCAAAGCATTTGAAGGTGTAATACTCAAGGCATTAGAGTACTGCCGCAGACTGGAAAGGAAAGAATAAAGGGGTTCAGGAAATCTAACAACAGATGTAAAAGAAGATCCAGGTTGAGAGAGAAGAGGAAAATCTGTTTGGAAGGAAGAATAGTCCACCTACAGGTAAGAAAGCAGAGGCAATTCTAAAGGCATAAGAGGTAACAATTCTTTTGGGTGGGAAAGTAGAGTCAATAACGAGGAATGAAAACTGAGCAGAATAAAATGAGGGGATCTAATCCAGGGAGTGGCTTGGCCTCAAACTGATTACAACCATCTAATGTACCCTTCTGACATGTCCTTTCTACTTACACTCAAAAAGCATTGCTACTGTATTCCTGCAGAATTCTGAAACCTAAACTCTTTTTAAAGATTTGGGTCAGTTAGGAGAAATGCTTTCTTCATCCTTAATAGGACCCCCTACATTGGCTGATACCCAATTAAAAATATCATTGAATTCCTTCTTCAAGACAGCCTCTTCTAGGCTGGCTGCCATCTTCAAAACTTGCCCACACTTTTCTGTGGACTCTGTAATCCAGGAAAGCCCTTGAAGACAGCAGCTAGCCATGATTACAATAAAGATAGCGGGGGGAGAGGGAGGAAGGAAGACGGGGGACCTGCCTGGGAGTCAGTGACCAAAAAGAAGCATAGAAAGGCAGTGAGGGGAATGCTAGTTACAGGATCCCAACTATGAGAGAGAGTGGATTAGACTACGGTGTTCAGACACCATGGTGATGAGCATGGTATAAGGATCCGAATAGAACAGAATACTTTCAGAGAATCTGAGGGAAGGAGGGCACTATAAAAGTACCAGGTTGACTTAGGAACAGGGCAGGAGAAGAAGGCCCCAACTGGGTTAGAAAATACATCAGAATTTTTGACACCTTAACAAAACTGAACTGAGGAACCAAATAAGATTTGTTCAGAGGTTAAGGTCTGAATTCTTCATGCACATAGAACTGGAAGTCAAAGTGACTACTTGCATGACTAAAAAAAAAAATAAATACTCACAGGGGTAAGGTTTTGAAAGACTGAACCCAAGTATGAAGTTTTAAGTTTAACTCCAACTGAACAATTCTTAAGGGGGCCTCAATCAGGCCTCTTATTGTGCACTTCTACTGTTGTAGAGGTCTAAATTATGTCATGCCTCATCTGTAGCTGATTAAGCCGACAAATGATGTGTCCATGTTTTTTCAGCCAGTTGACCACAATAACAAAATTGCGCATACACAAATAGATATTGTTCTATAATTTTGGCTCTAAAGGTCTTTAAAACTAAAGTCTCTAAAACCACTTAAACATAATAGTAGAGTTTCCTTGGCTGTTAAAAATGAAAAACAAAAAGAGTGGCTGATTTTGAAACATCTATACTCAACCTCAAAACATTCAGCCAAGGGATTCAGCCTACAGCATGTGACCCTCACTAAATTTCCATTTACAAAGGAGCCAGTATTGTGTTGTAGAAGAACAAAATGTTCAAAACTTGAAAAATATTCTTTTCAAACTTTTTGTAGCACCAGTAGTAAACAACATACATGCAGATTTGAGAAGAAAATGTAAAGATATTGTTCAGTGTCATATTACATGAAATGATGGGTTCAGCTGCCTAATTTTACTTTAAACAAGTATCCAACACCACAAAGACCACCACAACTGGCACTGTGGGACTGATACCCCCTAGATGTGCCAAGTGTCGTTGACTCCCACTGGAGTCAACTTACCTGTCTTCAGTGGGAAATGAGTGCTCTCAGGCCATCTCAAGATGTGTTCTGAACCTCACTGAATCATGACTTCCTTGGCAGTCATAGCATAGATGTCTAAGAAGCATGGAGGCTGAAAACTTGAAGTTTTCATTAAACAAAACAAATGAGGGGCCAGATTTTCAGCCTTCAGGTAGGTGTATAGGTCCAGGGCTGGGCCTCTGAATGTGACAGTTTTCTCCCAAAGCTAGAGATGTTCCATCCAGGTAAGTGCTGAAATACATTGATAGGGAAGTGTAGAGAAGCTTTCACTTCTCCTGCCTTGTTGCTGGTCCATGGATACACAGAGAACTTCAGCTCCAGGGTTGTCAATCTGGCAACTTTCACCAGCAATAAAAATTAACTTTAGAAAATGTATAGACAGATATTAAAAAAATAATAACCATGTGCTGGCTAAGACCTCGTGTGCCTAGTTTAACCTATACTGCGTTTTACAGGTGAGTCAAACACCTTCAGAAATTCAAGTTCATAACACAAATGGAGAACTAGCCCTAATCATAATGGCACCTGTTGGTGCCACTGTACTTAGAACTATTAATCGGTCTTTTCCTTTTCCAGTGATTCTGATGGGTTTTAAACAGCAGGCAGAAACAGTCCTCATTCCCATTTTCAGCTAAACTAAATGCAGCATATAATTTACAATGCCGTAAAGGAAGCAAGGATAGTAAAAATGATCACTATATTTTAAAATTTCTCTCTGGTTCTCAGATTTTAGTATGTTTATATTTTACTGTCTCATCTTGTTTTGCTGCAACAGTTGTGCAGTTACATGATGATGGGATGAAGGGATGTACAGGAAGGGAATTAAAATACTTTCTCAATAGTTTCACTGCTTGCCTAAATATTCTTTGAACGAAATGCTGATGCAAAGACTTTTACTTATATAAGGAAGGTGAATGAATTAATCAGGTAATGCTGGATTCAGGTAACAGTGTTAGGTTCACTGGCAGGCTGCCATTTTTGCACTAAAGCCAAGATCCATGGCTCAGTGATGCTCAAAAGTAAGCACCAAGATTCCTAGCTCTCACCTCTACCTTTTTATAAAAATCACAATCTCGATTGAGATACTGGAAAACAATGAAGTCTTATTTAATCTGTTTTCATTTCCTCAAGAAAACGTTATGTGGACATTACAGATGGAGTCAGCTGAGCAGTGTGTAAATTAACCTTTGGAAGCCACTTTGGTCACATGCTACCCAGAACCAAACTTTGTGTCACCCATTTTAAATGTCACCATATCTGAATTTACATAAGTAGCTGTATCTTTCCTGATTACCTCGCTGATTAAAAAAAAAGTTTACAGTAAAGCATTCATAGATTTGCAGATCAAATTGGCTCAGCAATGTGTAAACATGGCACTCAAAAGAGGGCAGAAAAACCTGATCGTTAACAAAGTAAAAATAACTTTAGTGATTCAAAGAGGTCAACCCAAGGTGTCTGGCTTATAGTTTGAACAAGGTTTGACATGTACTTTAGGAACTATACTGCTGCAGAACTGTGGAGCTGAAAGGTCTTCGATAATCAATGTGAAATGAGACAGAAGTCTCAGTCCAGTTCCTAATGGAAAGATGTCCACAAGGCAATGATGACAACCACGTTGGAATGCTTCTTGGCTGCCTTAGATGGACAAGGATTGAACAGGGTTAAGGCTCATAAATGAGATAGTGATAAGAGAGTAGGGACTCCATAGCTATGTTTCACCTATCTATGCATTAATAGACGACTGCAGTCTCCAGTGCTGTCCATCCAACACTTTTAATGAAAAATAAATTTTAAAAATACCCTAGAATCTGGAAACATGACAATTGTGACTCCAAAATATTTACACTTTTGTAGCATTTTCCCTTTGGTCAAGGATTAATTTTACACCACAGATCTTCCCACCAGGCTGCTGCCTCAGCAATTGTGTTTTTTCTTGTTGTATTTTCATGCTAGGTTGAAGATGACAATCACCTGGGAGATGGGGGAGGAGGGTTAATCAATTTAGAGAAAAAATACACTTGAACCTTTAAAAGCCCATGGATCCCATCCGGTTCCCACGGAAACCAACAGGACCTTTGTGCCTGTAACTTAATAAAAGTTTCACCCAAAGAGATGCCAGAGCAACTATATATTATTAAATGCAACGATGTGTAACTTGAAGCAGTACAACAAAATATGAATCAGGAAAATTTAAATGTAATGTTGGGACAACAAGAATAATTTGGCAACATTTGGCATATGTAGTAATTTCTATTCAGATTTTTGTCTTGTTAAATGGTTTTTTGATATTTTTGTTGCTAAATGTTAATTACAAAATATACAGGGTGTGCAACTCTGTCAGAGGCACAGTACAAGGCCTATACCGCTATCTGAAGGCTGAAAATGTGCCCTTTTATTTATTTATTTATTTATTGTAATGAAAAGTGTGTTTTCAAGATACCACAGAATGCATCAAAAACTGCAGAGAGACCCCACAAAAAAAATCAACGGACCTGTGACTAGTCTAGCCTAACACTTGCTATTTTCTAGTGTCCCTGATGTTAAGCCAATTTGGCGGTGGATTTGGCTGTGTGCATGTATTTCTGAGACATTTGCAGTCACCCCTCGTGTAAATCATCCAAAAAGCAACCTAAGAGCAGCAACCCTGTAAGTGCTCGGCTGAGCAGAGAGAACATCCAGTTCTCCCTTCCTTTATGTGATGTCAGATGGAGGATGGGGTATGTGTGTTCAGAACTTCATTTAATTCTACTCAGGCTATAAGCAAATGGTCATTGTGTACAGTCAACTGTGTTTTTTGAATCAATTATATAATTATTTACTTTAAAATATTTTCCAGAAACTGTTTCTACCTCTCATCAAGAATTATTTCCACACGTTTTTTCAAAATTCAACTGGTTTTGGATTATCTGCCTGAAAAACTCAAAAAGGGACTCAATAGATTCCCCTACCCCCCCATTTTATAAAGCGCACACACACACACACACACACACACACACACACACACAAAGACTAATTACAGTTTCCTCAAATTTAAGAACAAAATTAGCTCAGACTGAGAACAAGTATGGAATGTTTCAAACTGAAAAAGAAAAAATTGAGCAAACCGTTACTGTCTGAAAGCAAGGAGCTGTCACTTTTGTTACTAGTGAAACTGCCCTTTAACAATTCATATTAAAGTGAAATTCACCTACTCGGGGCTGATGTAGCTCCACTGAAGGCAATGGAAAGTGGATCAGGCTGTAAGTGAGCATAATGCTCACCTTCAACCTAACTTTATCAAGCTCAGCCTTGCTTCCATTGTAGTCAATGGGAGTGTTGTCAGTGATGTCAATGAGGAGCGGCATTGTGCTTTGCAGCCTGAGCTAATTTAACAGTTTATGAATGATAACTTGGAAAGGTTTGAGAAGTGAAACATGGTCTTTTTTTCACTGAAATCTATGATTAATTTCCCATCAGAATTGAAATATTAACGTTTGAAAGGAGCAATTATTTCATTTGAGATAAGCAATTTTTATATACTCAGTCCTAGTAGTTGGTTCTTCAAGCACCCTTGTTTTCTACTCTAGATTTATGTTCCTCTTTGTGCATATCTGTTTTCTTATTTATGCTTAGTCAATTATCAACTATTTTTTTTAAACAGATGGAGAAGGAGGTGAAGTGTGATATGTACCACAAAAGTGAAATTATACAGTGAGAAACTGCCTTTAGGAATATTAGGGATAAATTCTGCCCTTTGTATCAAACAATTGCCAAAGAAATCAAGGGAGCCATTCATATATGTTCAAAGGTAAAATGTGCCCCTAGAATTATAAAGAGTACCCTTGCCTTAGTTACTTTAGTTCACCTATAATGTCCTAGGGGCTTGACCCACTAAAGTGCTCAACTTCCATTATCTTGAACAGGATTTGGAAGCACTCACCACTTTGTTGGCTTGGATCTTTAGTATAGATCAAGTATAACTTGAATGAAGGAGCTGCTTTCTCATATGAAGGTGGCACCTTTCTAGCCCTACTTTGAGTTCATTACTGTGCCATTCAATGCCTTTATTTATACCATTGCATTTTTTGTCTTTATATTACTGTGCAGTGATACGTGCTAATACAGCTAGTGCTGTATCCCTACTGAAAGCTTTTGCACAGCTGCCAGTTATAACTTGAGCTAGGTGGACATATAAAGAGAGCTAATTTGGAGAATGACGTCTGTGACTTATGCTTCAGGACCCAGAACCTTGCTCTCTACAGTGTGGTGTAAAACTGAAGTCAAGGCTTTACTAAGTTAAAGATTTTAGTGGCATTTTTTATTAATGATGATAAATCTAAAATAATTGTATATCTGTTTTTGTAGGTTAGTTATTGCATGGTAATCAAACATCAGTTCTTTATTAAAGCCATGTTAATTGAAGTTTAACAGCTACATAATATCTGCTCCTCCATTGTATAAACCGTTGAGCTTTGCTGATAACGTTCTTGAAGGTCAAAGGAAATTATTTAACTCAAAAGGTTTGATTATTACGAAGCCGAGATCTGAGGTCAGCATGCACTTTCTACATGTGCAATTGCCATAACTGTGCACTCAAGCTGGTTATTTAATGAACAAATGGATCTAACCACATGTATGATAACTGCCCAAAGTGCCTGCAAAGTTTGGGGAACTTGGGCCTCAACTTTCTGAAAATCAGACCCATGACAACTGCAACCCAGTGCTTCTCTTTGGAATTTTGACTGAACACGTGTTAACTTTAAGCATATGCTTAAGTTCCATTGACATTAACTGAACTTTAATCACATGCCTAAGTTCTTTCCTGAACCAGGGATATATTTACTGAAGGTTGAACCAGTATGCAATAATATAGGTGTTTACTCTAGGGATGTTAAACTTCCAGTAACATATCTTAATCATTGTCTGGTATCTAGCTAGATAACAATGCCCTGTTATGAGTCCAATCCAGTACTCCTCATCCAAGAAAAACTTCTAGTTGACTCTCTAGTGTGAAAATGTCTCATTGGATTTCAACAGGAGATTTGCCTGAGAGCCCAATGTTGCTGATCCACATCAGTGTTCTTTGCTCACAAGCAGGCACTTGAGAGACAAGTGGAAGCCACCACTCAGCCACATTGGGGAACGCAGTGTCTCGCATTGCTCTGCAAAAGACACCTGACCTCCAGAAGGCTTCAGAAGCAGCAGCATCTGGCACACCTCAGGGGGAGGGATTGCATGTTTGCAACAATGCAAAGTCTTGGGGGAAGAGGGGAGAGGCAAAATGGGAATTAAATAGACAAACAAAAGGGGGATTCTCAAGGCTCTTAGAGGGCTCAAGAACCACCTTCTGGGAATGGTTAAATCAAAACAACATCCATTATCTGTCCCTCAATTTTACATTAAATAATTAGTTACATATTTGAGACAGTTCAGTGAAAATATTCAAATGTAAAATGCCTGGAGTTGGGTAATTAAATCCAAATTTAAGTTATTCAGTAAAAGTGGCCTTGTTTTCAAAGGTACTGAGCAGAGAGCCTCTCCCTACCAACTCCTATTGCCTTCACTGAGCATTCCAGGTATTCAGCACATCTGACTATCAAGCACCTTTTATTTAGGTGTCCAAATATGGGATTGTAGGTGCCTAATTTTAGGCACCCAAGCCTGACCTTAATTCAATGTGACACTAAGTTCCTGTATAATAACTACAGACCAGGCATGGCTTCACATTCTTTAAACAAAGCACCTGCAATTCTGCTTGAGACGACGATTTCCAAAGCAGGACAGAAGGTTATTTGGACTCCATTGGTTCCACTGCTAGAACAATGGACATGAAAATTGTCCCATTCATACATACTTATACCAAAATATGTAGGGGCTTTGTAATGAGCATCCGGAGCAGGTTTGTTATGTGGGCTATTAGGCAGAGACCAAAGCCTGCTAACTTACCTCACTTAGGATGTAATCTGACAGATAGTTGGTGAATCTGGTTAAGGCTGGAGTAGTATCTTAGAGGTGACTAATCCACTGAAGCACACAAAACACTACAGCATTACATTTGGTTCTGTCTTTAAATGGATTATAGTTTAAAAAAATAAACTGGATTTCTCTAACAATTTAAGTGTTGCAGTGCTACAGCTCAAAGCAAGATGTGCCACACGATGCTTATGCACAACAAGGGTATGCTGAAGGAGGCCCACTCAAGAAGTAGCCATGGCAAAACAACCAGTTTTCTTAATAGTAATTATTTATTAGTGTCCATGGGGATCTCTTATGGGAAAAAAATAAATCTGAAAATGCGTAGGGTTCCAGATAGCTTGGCCTACCTTAGAAAGTAAAAAGAGAAATGATTGTAGGCCCAGAATTACAGTCCTTACTCAAACAAAACTCCCACTGAAGAACGAAGGAGTTTTGCATGAGTAAAATCTGTAGGACCAGATACTGTAGATATAAAGAAACAATTTATGGGAGGGAGAAAGAACAGGAGTTACACAGGGCTGCAAAGTTTTACTTTGGACAAGAGAGAAGTGGTGATCAGCACTAACCTTGAATTGTCCTCTTGAAGAAAGCTTTGCAGGCCTCACATGAAGCCACCCCATAGTGGTACCCTGACGCAATGTCACCACACACCAAACACAGTCTTTTGGGCATCGAGTTCAGCATATATTCACACTTGGTCTGTGAATCTTCAGCGATGGTGCTAGAGCAGTCATCATATCGTTTCCTGACGGGCCCATTGCCCCCAAGCCCTGCAGCAGAAGGGTAGAGGGGTGGTGAGTCCAGCCCATTCTGATGTCCATTCATGGTTGAACTGTAGCTCCCGCTGGCGTCTGAAGAGCCACCAGGGCTATGGTGGTTGATGCTGTCCGTCAAAGAGGCAGGGCTTGATGGTTCCGTCTTGATATATGACGAACAGCTGGAATCAATGTGTCGATCTTTGCTTGACATTCTGCAGAGAAGCCTGCATTGTGGGAGAGGGAGGGAGGGAAAGAGAGAGAAGAATCTGTGTATTAAAGACAGCGCTCTTTAAGATTGCTCTGCAAGGGCTAGAGACTGCACATCATTCATTCATTAGTCAATACCTCTTGTTCTACATGAAGGTAATCAGCATAAGGGCATGACAGAGCTTTATCAAAGCTTCAGACAGGCAGTAAACAAAAACTTTAAAGAGACCAAACCCTTTTTTCTCCCCGTTCTTTCTGCTAGACTGCATGTTGATTTTAAACCAACTCTCTAAATTCTGGACTTGTCATCCAGTGAGTCAGGAATTCACAAACCTATTTGATTATTAGAATTTATTTCATTTGCCCCTCCCCCACTGCATTTTTCCTTGCATAAATTCCACTATCGACAGAATCAAACATTTCTGAGTTTGAAGTGATAAATGTTGTGCTCAGTAATTACTGTTTGTCAGCACTTTTCAATAAAGCATAACTGCATCATCTATTGATCTGACCATGTAATTGAAGAATAAGTCACCCAATTACTTTTTATTATTAAAATTTCTTTATTAGGTATCACTATTTAGTAATGAAGTAACATCATCTCAGGATTCTAACAAATAATTAAGGTTGGACACTAGTTTCACAAAATCTAAGTGGAATGATTCATCATCTCTGGCTGCAATTACTTTTTCGCCATTATCCTCAGACTAACCAGTAATAACTATGCCAGCACCCCATATATCTATGGTTCTAGAGGAGCTGACATTTTACATTTTACTTTCTGGGTTAAAAAAAAAAAAAGGAGGAAATGGATAAAAGTTTTATCTTTCAAAGGGTGAGATCCTTGATTGCCCTCTCTCAATTCTTGTTTTCAGAATTGAATGTGTGAAGCAGAGCCACAAGACACTTGATCTGACAAATTAGCGCTCTCTCAAGAAAAAAAACCACACCCTCTTTCCTTTCTTTCCCGTATGTAAAGTTAACTGTCCTTTTTTTGCAGGAGGCGGGGCGTTGGAGGATAGAAAAATATTTAGAAAGGTTATAATCAGATATTACCTTCCCTGTCTGTTATTGTGATTGCTAAGCCACAGTGGCAATTGGCGTGCTGGGCAAAGCCTTTGTCACTCCCAGTTCACAGATGAGCAAGTCTCTGACGACTTTTTCTCAGTTGAATGCAACCACTATATAAGCCCACCCACATGTGGTTATACACTACTGTTTTGGAAACAATTAACATTAAACATTAAAATCAAGTGTAGTTACGTTTGCAGCAGGCAATTTGGCAGACTTAAAATAATTTCACATCAGTTTTGAGATGATGTAGCTCTTCTCTTGCTCACATTTATATGTCATAATAAAATTCAGATGCAGCTTTAAGCTGTGGAGCCAAATTCACCGATGTAAATCAGAACGAAATTCAGCAACTAGATTTCAGTTTATTCTTACACCACAGTAATCAAGATAAGAATTTGGCCCCTCACTAGAAACGTCCATTTAGACTAAGATTTACCCTATATTCAAAGTAGGATTTAGGTGGTCATAGCCTTGCTTATTGGGGTGAATTTTACCAAAAAGAATATGAAAAACAAATTGCATATGAATATGAAACAAAAAACAGACTGATGAGTGGAAACTTCACTCACTACACTTAAACACTATTTTTATTTGGGATGGGGAGGGAACAAAACCATACTGTGTCAGCACATAAACCAAGGAAATGGGAAGGTTAAATCCTTAAAAATACCTTATTGCTTTGGACCACCTGCTTGTGTTGTCCTTTTCTCAAGAACTAGTGGGGGGGGTGGGTGGAGAATCCCCTTGCCACCCTGCACTAGTGCATGCCTTTCCTTCTGCATCTGCTGCCTTGTACCCGTCACTGTTAATGAGTGCTGTAATTAATAGATAGCTCTCTCTTGTCTCTCTACTTGCACTCTGGGCTAAGCACTTTTCTCAAGTCAATGTTTGAAAGAAAGCGGGTCGGCACTGACTTACAGCAGCTCTGCAAATTCCTTTTAATTTAGAGCACTTACACCACCACTCCACTTATTACCTTATAATTACTGGACCACTCTCACATACATTATGATCTTAGACTAGAGTTAGAAGTTATTAGGGTACTAAAACATGGTCTCTCTCTCTCTCTCTCTCTCTCGTTCTGTGACACTGAATTTTATACAGCTATGATAAAAAATATCAATTAACTCTTTCACAATCTACCAACTAGAGGTCCTTTTCTTGAATACAAGTACCTGGCCTTTCTTTAGTCTTCCTTTTGTTGCAATTCCATGCATAAAATCATCACTGTTACAACCATAGGAGCACAACTATATATTCTCTAGTCTCCGCTGGTGGCACATTCTCCTCTCTGCAAGATTCCTACTAGTGAATTTGCTCTAGTTTAGGGAATAATTTATTCGAGTACAAACTCTGATGTCACCTTCCCATTCCCAGAATCATTACTTGATTACTTAATATTAAGTCAAGAACTAATTAGTTGTCCAAATGCATGTTGTCTTATCTGGTGAAAAAATGGGTTTCTCCTCCTATACTGTACTATACTGTCAGAACCAAAATATTATCTCTCCTCTTCACAAGCTCAAGATCTGATCTCCAATGAGATACAGGTTAACAGCTAGTCTGCTGGTGTTTTTGAACTGGCAGTTTCCAGTACTAATCAGGGTTTATCTGCTCTTGGCTGCAATTTCAATAGTGCAAACTGGATTGGTGCACAGGAGTACAGAAGTACAGTTCAAACTAACCACTGCAAGGACACAGGAAAATAGTAGCTTTCAGTGGATGAAAAGTTGCTCAACTCCCTGAAGAAGCAAACCAAAGAAAGGATATATGTATATTTGTGACACTGGCAGTGAGTGGACAAGAGGCACGTGTTTCATGCTGATTTTATTTCTCCTTTACTGCACCACTTTCAAATGGAAGAGGCTCAAGAGCTGTCTACACCAGTGATTTTCAAACTGTGGGTCACAACTGGGACACGGTGGCTCCGGTGAGCACCTCTGACCAGGCTGTTAAAAGTCTTTTGGCGGTGCTGCCCGGCAGGGGTGGCTCCAGGCACCAGCGCAGCAAGTGCATGCCTGCGGCGGCAAGCCACAGGGGGTGGCGTGCTGGTCGCAGTGAGGGCAGCAGTCCGGCAGGCTTCGGTGGCATGCCTGTGGGAGGTCCGCCAGTCCCGCGGCTTTGGCAGCAATTCGGTGGCGGGTACGCCGAAGGTGCAGGACTGGCAGATCACCCGCAGAAATGCCGCCAAATCCACATTAGCAGCAGACCGCCTGCAGGCGTGCCACTGAAGGCCGCCTGACTGCTGTGCTTGGGGTGGCAGAAAACATAGAGCCCCCCTGCTGCCTGGCTAAGGAAGGCTAGTTCTGACACTATGCTGCACTCTAGAAGCTCCATCTAGGAGCAGGACTTGCTGCAGGCTGCTTCTGGGGCATAGTGTGGTCTGTTGTGCCAGGACAGGCAGGAAGCCTGTCTTAGCACCCCCGCTGCGCCGCTACCAGGAGCCGCCTGAGGTAAGCCCATGCCCCAACCCTGCATCCCAATCTCATGCCCAAGTTCTGAGCCTCCCCAAACCCAGAGCCCCTTCCTATATCCCAAACCCCTCATCCCTGGCCCTAGCCCAGAGCCTGCACCCAGAGCCCTGACCCCCTTCCGCACCCCAACTCCCTGCCCCAGCCCAGAGCCCCCTTCCACACCCTGAACCCCTCATTCCTGGCTCCACTCTGCAGCTCTCACTCCCACAGCCCTCATCCCTGCACCCCAACCCTCTGCCCCAGCCCTGAGCCCCTACCACACCCCAAACCCCTTATCCCCATCTCCGCTGGGTAACAGGTATCAACAATTTTCTTCAATTGGGTCACCAGAAAAAAAGTTTGAAAACTGCTGATCTACACCTTTGATGGGTTGGGCCATCATCAAGTCATCTCACTAAACATTTGGAATAACACCTGAACCAGATCTTAGGAAGAGTGTTGCCTCCTAATTACTACTTAGCTCATTACACTGAAGACTTCCTAGACACAATTGCATTATATTCTAAAACTACAGTTGGAGCTTAATTCTCTCTTCCTCTATGTCTCTGAAAGTCTACAGCTCTATTATTCAAGCCTGAAATATTCACAACTATCTATAAATTCAATTGTCAGCTCATGGGTTTTATTCTAGACTTCACTTCAATCTAAAATTAGAGGCACTAAAATTCACATTAACTCTAAGAGGAATGTAGTGAATAAGACTTTATTTCAAAAGAACACCTTTTTGTCAGAAAGAGCTATTTTCAAGATGATGGCTTTATCTGCATGCAAAGAGAATAAGCCCAATTCCAGATTGTGCTGTTAATGCAGAATTTTTTTAGGTCACATTGGATTAATAAAAACCTAAATTTAGTTAAGGTGTATGAATAGAAATAACATGTTTCATACGAAAGTGTACAATATTTATTTTAAAGCCTTGGTGGGGTTGTTTTCTTCTTTAATATTATTTTAATTCAAATGAATGATAGCTCCACTGGAAGTGGGGTATGTTACCTGGGGTTCTTTCTGAGTTGGCTGCTTTTAGCAATAAGCAATAGTGGTTTCAGGAACTTTACCGGTTTGCCTAAATCTCCCCGTCCGGGGTATACCCACATGTGTTTGCTAAAACCTCTTCCAGTTACTCATAAACCAAAACTGGAGACATTGCTGACTTTGGGTTCACAGTCCATTCAGTGCCCACAAAGACAGCACCTCCAGTTTGCTCTAACAATAGTCCCATGCCTACATCCAAGGGAGAACAGATTCTTAGGAAAACAGTCAGGGCACTTCAAACCTTTAATAATACATCTTAAGTTACATCCCTTCATGTTTGCTATAATGCCAAGATACAAAAATCCTTCATCTGAGCAAAGTTTAGCTATTTGGCCCAATGCTTTTGGCGGAAAGTTATAGAGCGGGAATGCTAGCAAATGCACTTAAAACCACTTAAAATAGCTTTTTAAATAAAACAGTGGTAGATATTTTGCAGGCCACATTTTTCTACAAGGCCAAGAATTTTCTAAATATCACTAATGAAGGTGTTAGTGGCATTACATTTATATTGCTATCTACCTGCTACGCTGCTAATGATATTGACAATAATGACACTGGTTAAATCAGTATCAATGTCCTAGTGGAACGTATAAAATAACTGGGCCCAATTAGTCTTAACGGAGGAAACTTTCCCACCATTAAAGTCAACGGGAGCTTTTCCACAACCAAGATGGCAGGATTGGGCTATTTGGTTAGAATGTTGTTTTCGCCATCCTTCCCTTATTTGACATATGTAAAAGAATAAAAATAAAACAAATAATGGCATCCTGGGATTGGAAAATGGGCCACATTTTGCTCCGTGTTACATCAGCACTGCCCCACTGACTTCAACAGTGCTGCAGTGATGCTGTAACTAAGAGCAGAGCGACCCTTTGTCCTAGTAATTGCACTGGTCACCAATAAACAAACAAACATTTACCAAGCCTCTACATAATGGTACATGAGATGTCAGTTATTTTCTATTGTAAAGGAGAATTTCTTTGGTACTGTAGATACTATAGTGTGTTAATTGTAACTTCTCTAAACAAGCCAGTGAGATAGGAATTATTAAACACACTTATACACAGGCACTTTAAGAACGCCATCCGTCCACTATCTTCCAACACGCTTCACAAACATCAGTTGCGGTTGACTCACAGAACCCCTGTGTAGTGGGCAAGAAAGCCTTCCCCAGGATCACACATGAAGTCTTTAACAGAGCCAGGAATAGAACTCAGCTTGCCATTCTTCCACACTTTAACCACAAAGACCAGCCCTCCTCTCATACGCTGTGCTTGCCTTTTAGTAACGTTTCACTTTTTGTACCAAAATCAATAGAGAACGGTGAGGCGTGCACCAGTGATTTTCTATATTTTGTTCCTTTGAATGGAAGAGAAGAAGTATTTGTGTGGAAGGAAACCAAAATGTTGCCTCTTGCAGTGACACCCAAGTCACCTCGAGACTCTCTCACAAGCTCTTGTTACAGAGCTGAGTTACAATTTCAGCTGAACTACTTTACAATGAGCATTTTTTTCTGCTTCAGCTAATTGCACTCTAGTAAAGTGGCAAAATGTGAATCACTTAGGAGGAAAATGGGCACCAGCTGCTATTGTCAGAGAATGGTGATGCCGAAGAAAGAGAAAGCGACTGAATGAAGTGTCATGTCAGAAATCAACGGTGCAACGTGTGATTTTAGAAAACATGACTACTTTACGGAGACAGGGTGTCATTATGGCATCACAGTAATACGGTGCTTTGACAACTGCTGGGTCTAACATATCATCATTGCATTAAGGTGCACTGGCTTAGTTGGGGGAAGGAACAGAAAGGATTCCTTCTTTTAATAAGAAATATCTTAAGGTCTGCCTGGTTAACCTAATGGATGAGATCATTAGTTGCAATGTAAGCATTGCTAATCCTGACCCCTCCACCACCACACATCCATCCATGTTATGCATTAGGCCTTTATTAACAAACATCCATGCATGGCCTAATGAGGAATACTTTATCACCAAAAAGATGGACATGACTTTCTACATTGTATTACAAATGTTGAGCAATGTCTCTAAAATTTAAGTTTCTTCTGCCTTTTAAATTTTTCTAGCAGTTTCCATTATTCCATCACTATCAAGCATGCTGAAGCAAGCAAACAGCTCTCTCCAGGGCTGATGTCAGCACTGCTGACTGTTGGAGCTGTGGAAGCAGTATATGTAGACATCAAGTTGCTGCAAGCAGCAGCCCATGTTACCTGGAGATCAAGAATCTGCAGCCAAGTTCCAGCTTCCCAGCTGGTATCATCAATCTGCATGCCACACCACAGAGCTCATGAACATCAAAATGGAAGAATGCACAACCATTCATTTTCAGTTCAAAGGCCAATATCCCAGGACGCTCAACTTCACCATAACTGCATTATTTTTAAAAACTGCAATTTTTTTCAACTATTGACTCAAATGTAATAATTCTATGCCCTGTAACATTAGGGGAAATATTTTTAGCCTTTTTCCCCTACATTTTTTATTTATGTAAAGCAACCACAATTGCTCTTCACTCTTGCAAGTTGATTCCCTGCACTTCCTGGTTGATGAACTTTATTAATGGGAAGGAAGTGCTCCTGTGATATCACAACGTGTTGCAAATGATCATTGTTGACAGCTTCTGCGCTTAAGGATTAGATCTGATGCAGTAATTCATACTAGTGTAATTTATCCTTAGCTCATTTCCTTGGACCTATTTGAATTTAGGGTGAGCATCTCTTGTTTATAGCTCTAAATACTGTAAGCGAGCAACTGGCAAATCAATAAAACTGCTAAATGCATAATAATACTGTGTAATTACATACAGGATGTTTTGCATAATCAACTACCTGAGGTGTTCCATTATATAATGGATAATCTAGCATAGAGTAACCTACAAGCCTATAAAATACATACTGTTTATACAAACTGAGATTATGCTTAAAACTCTCATTCTAATAATCTAAACTGGGCTTTGGCACTAGATGCGCAAGAGCTTTCTTTTCCTGCCAAGTTCAAATCAATTCTTATGGCATTACTTTATAACTAACGTGATATTTCACTGATGATTACTATTACCCTGATTACTTTGAAGTAATGTAATAATAGCAAAAATACACTTAGATTAAACAAACTACTGCTATTTAATCAATATTATTGAGATAAACCAAGTGTTTTAACAAGTCTGTATATATGCACTAATGCAGCTTTAATTAAATGTATCCTTAGACATGCACAGTTTCTCTAGCATACTGAGCCCACAGATCGTAAAGACCATGACATGAATCCTAAAATTACTTGTAAGGTTTAAATGTGGAGCAATTGCAGGCAGCAAAATTTAAATTTTATCACACCACACAAGCACTGTTCTGTGCACCAGGCGCTCTCTTGGGAACAAAAAGTTCAGAGGGAAAAAAAATAAATGACCTTGCACCTTTGAGCCAACTCACCAGGTGCCTGGATAAGAAGCAGGTCAATTTACACTGGAGATACTGGGTAACAGTGTATGTCACTATGACACACAGGAAGCCTCTAACACAAGCAAAAAACTGCAGCTATATGTCACAAACTGAAGTCTAATATTGTATATGCGCCTGTAACATTTATTCATCTGTTGAGATTTACTATGCTACTAACAGACCCCCTCTGCAGTAAGCTTTCTGCAGAAAAGAATGTCACCCACTTTTACAAATCTTAAGTCTTTCAAATAGAAATATGGATCAATAAAGTTTTCTTGTGTTCAGACAATTCAGTTTTCAAGCACTCAAAGGAAGGAACACACTGAAGAGAAACCAACACTAGAAGCAGATGACAGCTAAGTGAAAATCCTTCCAGGGTGTCTGAAACTAACATCCATAACGGAATACGTGAGTGTGTACTGATGTATACAATGTATGAAGGTTCCGACACAGATCAACAATACCGAACAAGCAAAAAGTTAAGGCTGATTCTCGGTTCTTAATTTTCTCCCTCCTCCTTTGTTCCTATAAAGTAGGAATATGGTTGTTATTTAGAGCCACAATTTTGATATTGTTCAAATGCTGGTTTTTACATTTAACTTCCCTGTTTCTTTGTTGGTTTTAAATCCCATATCTTGTAATTTATAATTATATTACAGTAGTGTCTATAGGCCTCAGCTAAGCTGGGGCCTTGTTGTGCCAGGAGTTGTACAAATTTATATTAAGAGATTGTCTATGCTGCAAAGAGATATAGTGGGAAAGCTGGAACATGACTACTAGAATGGTAGCCAAGAATCATTCTGTGAAAATAACTATAAAGACTGGGAACAACAACACGTTTATTAAATTTTATTGTCAAATTATGAGCAAACTATTTTATTTAATGTCACACATTAGGACAGAGTGAAACACCAGCTGGTTAAAAATCCAGCTCGTTTTCTGTGATCTAAAATTATATTATCTGAGATTATTCTCTACTGATATCAGGCGGAGTTCACCTGATGTTTCCATCCTCAGGAGAAGTTAAAGTGACAAGGCATCTCCTAACTATTAATTCTGGGAATTCTTCTTAATTAAAAGAAATCAATTGAAATAGTAAAAGAAAACCAACAATGCATTCATCTAGTTCAAGAAAAGAACCTCCACAAACTACAAAAATAACCAAAGATTTATTCCAGAATGTAACAGGCTTTCCAAAGAGGGATTATTTTGAAATGATTATAGCATCAAAAGCAGTTACTTGTACCAGTCAGAAAGCCAGTACTGCAGATCACAGGGACTTGGTTGTCATTTGTCACTGGGGGGGGGGGGGAGCGGAGATGAGAAGAAAATGGCCATAAGTCTCAAGACAGACAAAGTTTGTGTCATCACAGCTTCCACAATTTGTCTCAATGATTTTCTCCTGACTCTCTGAGAGGGAGACTGTGTGCATGCTCAAATGTACATACGGCCTATCTCATTACCCAATCCCCTCAGTGATTTTCTATAGATTAATTATAATTCATTCACTCAAATCAGTGTGCTATTGAAAAACAATTAGAAAGAGCATGATAGGAATGACATCAGATCCTGAGTTTCTTAAAGAGTTAGGATGAAAAGTTATGAAATAAATGATCCAGTTAGTCCCAGTTCCTGCCCACCTCCTCTCCCTGCATGCAAACCCACCACCATGTGTGTGCGCGTAAAATACTTAGTGAGTTGGAAAAAAACGTTTCCCTGCAATCAGTGTTTAAGTGAATGTTTGTCCCTGTGTGTTACACCATGCTGGCAGCTAGCAGCAGGAAGTCGCTGAGTTGTTACTACATTTGATTTGACTGCCAGTAGGAAGCTTTACTTCTACCAATTGTTAGTTGCCAGCTCTAAGAATCTTCTCTTCAATTCCTGACAGAAATTGCCCCTCTCCCCCATTTTCTTTTCTTGTCCCCTTTTTCACTTTGGAGACCTTTGGCATACAGTGAGGAATCTCCAAGTCAAAGCATAGTGTCTGTTTGTTCATTTTCAAATTTGCCACCCTAACTGCAAAAAGTGAATTGTATTCAGCACTCAGAGGCCTGAATTTAAAATCTGGACCCTAGAACAGGGGACAAGTTTACATAAACAAACAGCAGCTCTGGAATTTTATCCAGATCTTTTCTGAAAAATGTGGTATCAGAGGCTGCAGAAATAGCTATAGGCAGATAAAAGCCCCCCAGCCACATCAATAGGTGAGGGAACTTGATGAGGCCAGCAGTGAAAAGGGAAGAGTCCCAGTAGCACGGGAGGGAAACATTACCCAAGGGATAGTAGGTAGCTCCTCCTTTCAGACTCTGGTACCCATTGGCCAGCTGTTGGAGAGGGGTGCTAATTGGCCAGCATTCCCCAGCACTATTTAGCCCTGCACAGCAGCCATATGGATCCTCTTTTGGCTCCATTCCACCAGCACCACCTTACCCAATCACACTAGCAATGCGAACCCAGACTGACAGATGCTGCGGGTCTAGCAATTCGCCTGTTCAGGTGGTCAGGAAGGATTTTTTTTCTCCCATGGGCCCACTGACAGAGGACCAGGGAGTTTTTTGCCTGCCTTGCACCACCTTCAAGTCACAGTGGGTTAAGCAGAAGTGCACTTAGTACCTAACTGAGATATTGGGATGTGCTGCTGTTTATTCATTGCTGCTTGCAGCCAGTTCCCAGTGTGGTTAAGAGAATAAAATGAACCGTTCCCAGAAGTAAAAGACCTGGGATTTTAGTGATGGGCCTTAGGCTTGTGTGACAGGGTAAAACCTTGTGGCCTTAACGGGTTGAGATCCCCACCCTGCTATACTCTCTGCCCCCCTCATGATGGGGAGGGTGCAAGGAGTCAGAGAAAGAGGAGTCCTGGGGGGTAGGCTGAGGAGAGCTCACCTTGTGTTACGGGTTATATAGTAAGGAGCCCTGTAACCCCTGCACTAAAACGAATTAAATGCCTGGAGAGTATGGGTGAGTCTTGCCCCTCCCCTAGTTTAATATCAGTTGCAACCTGCGCTTAATTCCATGCATGTGTCTGTCCTCATTTTGCCACTGTGTCCACAGCAATTGGAGTGGCTTTCACTTACAAGAAAAACATTTGTTACCTAGCTCTCCATGTGCTTCTTGGATCTAGTTTAATAAACAAACTAAAAAAAACCCGGAACATGAGAGTGTTTCCAGAAAGGGTTCTCCCCGCTCTCAAAAAAAGATGCAATAACTTCAACAATTGTTTGAATTGCTTTCTCCCTAAACAATAATGATTTTGATAATTATGATTTAACTATAATGGATCTGACAACAATTTCCAACAATGAACAGCATCTTTACAAAAATTAAAGCAATACGAAAGAGTGCAGGGTGGGGGGGGAGGCAAAAAACGCAGTGAGATAGTCTGAGAACTCAGGCTGAATGGAAAAGTAATTAACTCTAAAGAGCTAAAACTGTAATTATAGAAAATTTCATTAAAAGGAAGCAGGTGATTCCATTTTCCTAAATATGACAAGGTGCTGTGTAAAAATAAAATAGAAGCTGGTTTCAGTGAGTGGAGCAGGAAAGCCATGTCTTTAACCAGATCAAATTCTCGAAATTGGCTGTCAAGACGGGATTGTTGTGATTTATACCCGTCTATCAAGTGCATGAAAGAGAGAGACGGAGAGAAAAAGAGGCAAGCTGCTGTCGCTTCCATTCGCAAAGCACCTTTAATTTCCACAGCACCATCTGTTACCAAATCTAATTCACATTCCCCCCTAATCTGGTTTAGTTCTGTAGTAGTAATTCTTCCACTACCCTTATGAACATGGCTCTCTATGAAAAGCTTTGGTTCCGGGTTGGTAAGAAATTGAATATTATACAGTTAAGGTTCTGGTGACTTAACTGAAGCATGCTCTCCATTAAAACGCACTTCTGGTAAAGGGATTTGTTTCCAGCCAATGCAGAGATATGCAATAGCTCACATTTGAGGGTTGGGGGGAGAAAGAGAAAAAAAAACACTCTGATGATAGGAAAGAAGGTTGGGGACATGAAAGCAAAGGTTGTCATGAAATACAATTGTTGTCAAGTTTAGTCACTTTCAGTACTGGCTATAAAATCACTTTGTCATGGTCTCATACAGAAAGCCTGAAATTGTATTTTTTTTTTTAAAGTTGAGTGAGGTATAATATTTTAGAACAGGAAAATACTTCTTTCAAATTATAAGATGCAAATAGACCCAAGATACCAAACCAAAGTTGAAAGGTGGTTAAAACTGTTACTGGGGCAAATTCTCTCAAATGCATACATTTCTGATACACTTTAGTTGTGTCATGCCATATTGTGGCAACATAAATCCAGCTCTTTTATGGGAATTTTGCCTCCATAAGAACTGCAGGAGTGGGCCTTTATTGCAGTTATGAAGGTTCAGAAATTGAGTCACCTCTAGCCCTCACAGCTCACAGACAGTCTTATATGAATTAATGGCTTACAGGGCTTGGATTTCCCCCTGTGCTCCCATGGATATCAATGGGGATAAAATCCTTGTCCTATTGAGATCAATGGGAATTTTTCCATTGATTTCAGTGGGGCCTGGATTCCACCCAGGGATTTTCCTCATTTATTTCAATGGGAGCAGAATCAGGTTCTGTGTCTTGAACTTATAGGAATAGGCCACTGATCACTTTTAAACATAGGGTTTCAAAAAGGGGGGCTTCTTTTCATGCCATTCATAGTAAGGAGCTATAGAATAAATAAAATACCTTTCCCCTCAGGGCTGAAACATATGGATTTCAGTTGACAAAAAGTAATCGTATTTCTTCGTCTGCAGACTTCCCAAAAATAAAGCCTGTGGCACAAACAGCTTTAGCCAACACACAGAGTAATGTGTGAGCAACGTGTGCCTGTGACTAGCCCAAGGTTTTTTTTGTATTTTTCACAAAGGATTTGCAATAAAAAGAGAAGAGAGAGGCAATACAAAAATACATATAAATAGAATGGGAATATGCGGCAACATGTAGATCGAAGGTGAATTATGCACTATATGAAACTTGGATGTATCAAAGAATTCCTAACAGAAGGAAAGACCACAAACTTACAGCTACATTGGAACATCTGTGAAAGGAAATGCACATTATAAAACAAGTAAATGAAATCTGAAGAGGTCTCCTCCGATTTTACTGCCTGACTCTTACGTGATTAAAAGTAAAATATATGGAGCATTAAAATAAAAGGGTTTTTTTTTCCCTTAATAGAAAAAGTGAGCAAAATCAGCATGGACTTTGTTTCAAGCAGGAAAAAACCTTTTGCCACTAGTCATGGAAAAAAAGCTTGGATGTACGGGGTTGATTCCTAACTGTTGTAAATTGTCCTAGCTCCATTGATTTAAATGGAACTAGGACATTTTACACCTGCTGAGGAACTACCTAACCCAGCAAGTGAATTCAGTGGGACGAAGGCCTTGATATTGCAAAGCTCAATGTGCTGGCAGACTGCTGCAACTGTGCCGGGCTCCACTCAAGTCAAAGGGACTCAGTGTGGTGCAACAGTCCACCCACATCTGGTGCACATATATGATTGCAGAATCAGAGCCTTAGTCGTTAACGTATAACAAAACTCCTGCGTGGTAAGGTCCTAACATTTGCAAATCACTAATGAAATCTGTAAGAAAAGGGGCCTCACTGCTTGCTTAACTATTTTGATCACAATACATTCTGAAAATTAAGTGGGCAAAAAAATACTTGAATATGATCATGAAGACTATATCATCACACATTACGATACATTGTATAATGTATTTCAGAAAGAAAGATAGATAGATAGATAGATAGATAGATAGATAGATAGATAGATAGATAGGATTTTTCTTCCATAATTTCTATCTATCTATCTATCTATCTATCCATCCTAGCTTTGATTTTAATAAGCGTGATTATAGTTCCTAAAACAAATAAAAATACCCTCCCCACCAACCTTTGGCTTTTCACAGTTACACACTGTTCACATACTACTATGTGTAATTCAAAGCTATTTATGCCATTCGGTTTATATGCTGGAGTTTTGCCTCTGGATATTAGCAGCAAAAGTCAGGAAGGAACTCGCATAAATGGATTTCACTTCTACACAGTCTGTGTGAATATAGCAAGCGAGTTTACAGGATAAGCTTCTTTATGAATTATCGATATGGCTTTTACTGTTTTTAAAAAAGGAAGGAAATTTGGTACCTTTAGAAAATATTTATTCAAGGAAGTGAACAAAAGCATCTTGTCATTCTGTTTATTGGCTTCAAGACGGGATTACTGTTGATGCTAAATACTTGCAATTTTAACATGACCGCATAGGTACGTTGTTAGTTACAGTGATATGTGCCTGAATCTGCTTAATTATCACTCAAGCAAGATCTTGACTGAGTTCAACTGGAGATCTGCCTGAGAAAAAGCTGCAAGATTAGGCTGGCAATATTTATCTTAAATCGTAAACCATATATTTCAGTTGTATTTTTGTAACATACTTGCCTTATTTAAATCGTATAAGGTCTAGATCACAAATGCATGTCTTTTATACCCAAAACTTCAGCTGAAGCCAACTGGGATTCAATTGGAGTTTTGATATGTTAGACATACACAACTGGTATCTTTAAGAAAAAAAAGTGCACGTCATGGAGCAGGCTTGCAGGATCAGGCCTTATGTTTTATGGTACATGGTATGTCTGGCGACCACCAATACACATTTCACTCAGAGTTGGGATAGAATGTACATCATTAAGTCAAATACGCCCCATCTAGGGTTGCCATCCCTACAGGATTGTTCTGGAGTCTCCAGGAATTAAAAATTAATCTTTAATGAAAGATTATGTCATGGGATGAAATCTCTAGGAATTTGTCCAACCGAAGTTGGCAACTGTACCCACTTCTGAACTAGTCTCTTGTAAAGTAGGGGTTTGACAGCAACTGTCAAGTAAATCAGACTGGGTTCTACACTATCACTTCTTTACAGGATGGTCTCCCTGGCATTGCACAAAAAGATTAGGAAGCTGAAATAATAAAAGCAGGTAACTCAGAACATTGCCTGTCCATTCATGGAACCTTACTTACCTGGGGGTGGTGTGCTGAGGTTAGCGTGAGCACATAAATAAGGTCACCTTCTTATTTCCCTGTATCAAACATGCTGTCAAATTTAAACTGGGGTATCTACTGAAATATCAGTTACAGGAAAACAAACAACAATAGTCAAATGATGATGTGTGATTGGCTGACAGTACATTACACAGGGATTGTTATCCTATGGGTTTTATCAAATATGAGAGCACACAACTTATGTCATCGGTGATAAGGCCAAGAACGCTGTAAAAGTGAAAAAATATGGCAACAGTATGCAGTACATCACCAGTGGGATAATTATTTATATAAAAAAAATGGCACTCTTAGACTTCCAACACATAGTGGATGAAATTCATATATTCAAAGGAGACATAATAATAACCTGTCGGTTGGTGGTGATGGATATGTTTTTAATCCAAATGACCACAATCTTCAGTCTACCTGTCATAAAAGGACAGGAAAAATTGGAATTTTGCTTTCATAATTCTTTAAGTTGAAAGAGAAAAACCCAGAAGCATGATAAGTAGCTCATTCCAGTGGACAGATGGACAGGCGGTAGTAAAATAGGTATGAATAAAAGGCATTGTTCCTTCACTAATGCTATTTTCACTAGTTACACTCTGAAACTCAGTGACAGGTATTGCATTCCTTGCCTTTCACTTTTTACAGAGTACCTCTACATGATCAAACTTCCCCACTCCCTTACATTAAGCAATTGCTGTAAAAGAATAATAAGAGCGTTATACTATTTGGATGCTGACTGAAAGTGATCCTGCAGAACAGGCAGGGAAGAATGGCTTCAGGTGCTTCTTACTGACTAGAAGCACATGCCTACTACGGTCTCCTTTGACGTTTCTATTTCTAACTTCTGTGTTACTACGAAAGTATGACCATACAAGTATGACCAATGTAATTTATATACATTAACTGAATCAATCAGTCCAGACAGAAATTTGATAAATCAGTTGCCTCTGATCCAGGGAGAGAGTAAGGGTATCTATACAGCTACAAGAAGAGCCTCTTCCCCCATTCTCTTTCTCCCCTTCAGCGCAGACCCTCCCCAGCTTGCTTTCTTCAGAGAAAAAAAATGGTGAAGAAACTTAACAAAGTTAAAATTAACTGGTGAAAGTGCAGGCAGACTGCTCAGTTATTTCATTTTAAAAGATCTTCATTTTCCCATCTGTGTTATGGCAATTTTATTATACATTCGGCAAATTTACAGTAACAAGACGTTCCCCTGACAAATTAATCACTTTCCAAGGATTTTATCATATAAATAAAATATCACCTCAAGAGGGAAAATCAGCTCAATCCGTTGATTTAACCCATCTTTCAGGGAACTCGCCTGAAACAGATTGAGCACATTTTTTTGCTGAACAGGGACCGTGCTCACATCCTCCTGGAATCCAAGCTCATATGCTGAGGTTTTTCAGACAAAAATCTTTCAGGCTTGCTGAAAGCATGCAGGATTCTCAGTGCATTGCAAGAGCTGTGCTCTTGCTGATGACAAGCTACTCCACTGGCAGGAAAAGACAGGTGGAGAGTGCTTCACTTAGAGCCTGATATCTCACTATACCTATGTTTCCCCTTGGCACGCTGTGATCTCTTCATTTCTGCAACAATTCTCTGGTGGCTTGCAACAGTAATAATCAAATAATACATTTTATTTGTATGATGTATCTGCAGTAGTGTTCTAGGCACCTCACAATAAAACGATACAGCTAAATCTCCAGTGGCACTCAGAGCTAGTCAAAACCACTTCATTTCCTTAACTCTTCCCCATACTCTTTGCTAATTTTGGAAAATGAATTCAGCAATTATGAAAAGTAAGAGATTGGCAGCATTAGAGATGAAATATGTGGATGGCAGAGAAGTGGGTTCGACTCTCGCCTTCCCAAACGAATCCTTAATATGACTCATTTCTGCTGTGGAAAGAATTTGTGATTTGTCGCAATACGATGATTTAGCCACTCTGAGAAATGAACTTCAGTCTTTCTTGCTCTTTTTTCCCCCGCTTCAAACAAATGCTGCTTCTTCCCCTGCCCCCCCTTCAGACAAATGCTGCTAAACACTAAGAAGAAAGCTAGAAGGCCACAATTTACATCCCTGGTGAATCTATCCTTACTTTTGCCAAACAGAGTTGGCGTGTGCACTATGTCTAATAATATAACAATTGCTACTATCAGAATCCTTGTAATCTTATCTTAATATATGCCGGATGACACAGTATTGCATTGTAGTCTGCACACTTTAAAGAAATATGAAAGTAGAGCACCCTTTTGCCAGAAGTGGTGTCTGACAACAAACAAAGACATAACTCTTGTGCTATAACGAAGCTGTTTAGCGAAACAATCATAATCTTCTTCTCAACAAAATATCTTTAGGCATCAAGCAAAAGAGAATCCAACCCAGAATTCTGAACTACCTCCTTCCCCTCACTTCCCTCCCCAAAGAAATACTAACCTTACCCTCCTCAAATATTAATAAATGAAAAATTCATGCAGTTTACACCACCACCATTCCCCCATGCTGCAGATGGGATAATGGAGTGTTTTATGTGATGCTATTAAGTAGCAACATGGATGCTCTATTTGCTACTTAGCTGATATAATTAATAATGGCATAAATAGTCATATTAATGCTATCAGGCATCAGTATTAAAAGCTGCAAGCGCTATATAAATCTAACTAGCTAGACTGGACTGTCAGCTATAAATTGTGGTTAGATGAACCACTAAATATAAATTTATATTATAACTAAAGTGTTTCATAGGTTGTAAATAGCCTTTACCTGTTAAAACTTTCTTTTATTTTTTATTTTGTGTTACTGAGGCAAAGGATTTTTAGGCCATAAAGAACAAAGAACTGCGAGCAATTTCCGAGTTCAGTTACACCGCCACAGAGTTTCTCTGGTCTTAGGCCAGTGTAACTTAGCTCAGAATTCAAAATAAGTTTCAAAATAAGTGAGATAACTATTGGTAAATGGATCTGATCTTTCACTTCTTACTCAGGCAAAACCCCTGAATAAAGAGTGCTGGATCAGGCTGTTAGGTTGCCTGTGAGTTTTTTTCACATTGCCGAATGATGCTTTCATCCAAATACCGAAAAAAAAATGTTTTCACTAAGACAATAAAGCTTCAAACACTGACATTTTAAGAACTAAGTCCTGGATCCTGCAAAGACATATTCAAGATATGGGGCTACTCACACAAAGTTACTTATGTATACAGGTGTTTGCAATGTTTTACGTAAGGAGCACCCTATACCTTCAAATATCATATACAAGAAAGCAGCAGCCTAAATTAATATCAAGGACTATTTCCATCTACCCTTGTTATGTGATAAAAAAACAAAAACAAACAATAAACTAAGGAGGAAAAAAGAAAAATGCAAAGATAGTCCCACAGCATTTCACATTTCCTATGATATGCCAAGCACTTTCAACTCCCAAAGAAATAACTGGAAAAATGGGAAGTGTGCAATTTTAGGCAGAAAGCCCCATATAACTTTCTGGATCTGGCTCTCTGAATAAAGGCTTGTAGGCTCAGCCATCAATATTTTATGAAGACTTAAGTCACTATGAGTTGAAGTTGAAACAAAAAATATGCATGTAAAGGCATTCACAGTATCTGGGGACCAATCCTGCAGTACTTACTGGGGGCCCAACCCTGCAGGATGAAAAGCAACTCCTGAGAATGGCTGAGCACCAGGGGGAGTTTATGTGTTCCTAAAGGGATTGGGGCTCCTAGTCCTTAATCCAAACTCCCACTGACACCAAGGGGGAAATTCAGATTGGTTCAGGATTTGGGACAGTATAAAAGAGGCAGTGTGTCTTAGTGACTCGCCCCTTGTACAGTCTGCTGGTAAACTTCTAGAATCATCAGAATATTGCACAGACAGATGTTCTCCTCCGGGTTTTTGAGACAGGTGGAAACCCTAAAAATTATCCATGTCGGTCTCTAAATTGAAAATGAGCATCTCTTTTGAAAATATGTCCCTGTAGTAGCCACCGCCCAGTACATATATACTGCTCAGTACATTCACTAACACAATGATTTCTTCTGTACATATTGTACATCTATTCAGAATAAAGCAACAGAGCCAATTTACAGGGAACATAACCATTCAAAAGCAAGAGAAACAGTGTATGGAAAGTTAACTAAATAACTAACTAACCTGTACCCACAGGCTATACAAATCTTCATTTAGCAACAATTTTGTTTATCGTGTTGTAGATAGAAGATGTACATTCTGAATACATAACTTGGGTTCTTTAATATGCTCTCAACTATCTCAATTTTTGTATGTTCAAACAGTTTTTCATTTGCCTACTATGGAAGATGCAGCCCCTCTTAATTTGAAAGAAGATAAAGTGGATTATTGGTTAGCTCCACGTGCCAATAGGGTGATCCATTACCATGGATATTCTACTGCAAGTACATGATGTTGCCTTAATAGTAGCTGGAGCCTTATTGGCTTAAAAAAAACATAAAAAGGGTTTTGCATGTGAATTGAACTTAATAGGTTTGACATGGACTAACCTTAAAAAATCCAATCCACTCAAATCCCTTTGATGGCTGCAGCTAAATTTTGTGCAAATCTTACAGAAGTAGTCAGGCTGTTGGGATTTCAAGATGCTATGTCGCTTTCCTGCACAGATCTAAAACCAGGCAAAACAATGACACCGAACCCTGCCACCTTTTCAAGGATTCATCTTATTAGGTTCCTGCCTTTATTGCCTGGCTCAGGAAAAACTCAGATATTTAAAAATAGAATGGAAGAGAGCCTTGTGAAACTGAAAAATACTTCCCTTTCAGCTTAATATGAACCCTGTAAAATATTATTTTCTATTTTATAAAATGTAGTATTGAAATAAACGAAAGAGTTTCATATATCAAAGAAATAACACAGAAGGACTATTTTTAAAAAGCTTCAGAAATATAGCTAGTGTGCTAGGTATTCAGATTGCATTCCTGCATTTAAATTTAAACCTGACTGCTATTTATCTTTTCTAGAAATAATTTATTTTTAGATGCAAATAATAATGATGACCTTATCTACTGAAATTCAACCCTTCTGTTGCTTGATCTTTAAAATTAACCTAAGCAGGCCTTATATCCACCTGTTTGTTTTGGAAGGCTACTGTATTAATGCATGACTATTTGCTCATTGCCCTTTTAAATACCTATGAGATACAGGTGTTTTGTATGAATATGTACACAGGCGTGTATACATACGCACATATATATTTTGTGTTTGTGTGTGCCTGTGTGTGTATGACATATTTCTGGTTTTAAACTTATTCAGTTGCTGATGTGTTTTATTCAATAACAATTAAATCCAAATAGGAAAATGGGAAGAAAAAAACACTTTTCTAACTGCATTTCTTCCTAGACGAAAATGTAGATGACTATAAATGTAACTAACTACAACCAAATCAAAACCACACACACTGTATAATGCATCAGATATGTAAAGTAGTTATAAAATATTGGTTAACAAAGGGCACAAAAAGCTCTTAAAAGGAAATATTTTATTTCTGATAAACTAATAGCTAGAAGCATTACATTTCATCAGTTTCACTTAGGTTAAAAGTCCCAAAAGAGTCTCCTCCTGAAACTGGCTATATTTTATGTGCAAACCAGGCTGAGAGCTATCTAAATCTAGATAAAATTCATTGGCTTGTAATCTTCACCATGATCCATACATCTAAATCTATATGCAAATCAAATGCTCTCATGCATTAACGCATTCCAAAGCATCTAGGAGTAAGAGAGCTCTCTCTCTTTTTTCCATTCCCTCTTTTCTCTCCTCCTCTCCCTCTTTCTTTATTTACACTAGCTACCTAAATAATTCACACTGCCTTCTTTTCAGCCTAAATGTTCTTCTGTTGAAGCCTGCAATGAGCTATTGCGGTAACCAGATGGACACATGAATGCAGCAGGTGGGACAGATGGCAGACTGCCCTGTCTGACGCTGGCTGTCTCAGCTTGGAATGCTTTTTCCTTCCAGGTACATCATCATCAGCGTAGCAGAAAGTAGTAGGTAGAGGGGGGAAAAAAAACTTTATCTACACTACTATATATGGAGTTAGTTAAAATAAAGATTTACTCCAGTCTCCTACAGGAGAAAAATTCAACTATTCCCATTTTTTTCCAGGAAATCACTGAGAAGTAAATGTAAAATGAAAGGAATACCTGAGGTCTTATAAACAACTTGGAAAAGCAGAAGTGTATTCATTAAAACAGCTGATGCTTTTGAATTTAAAGCATTCAACCAAACAACCCATTGCATAGCTTTCTACTTTTAAATACCCATCACCTTTTGCACACAAGTGTTTTTTATTCTTTGGTTTAGAACAAAGATCTTCAGAGTAAATGGTCATCGTTTCCGCACAAAACCTTTCACTCATTACACATGCACCCAAAACTCCCACTCTGCCTTCAATGTATATACAGGATCAGATCCTAATTCTTTGAACTTATTTTGCTTCCAGTTTCAAGAGATGTGCAAAGGTAATAGTTTATTACTGAAAACATTATGGCCTATGAAAGAAGTGTAATCAATAGATGAAGCAGTACACACAAAGTCTCTGTTTATCTGGAAATGAGCATTTTAATATGCTTTTTCCACTGTGGAACTTCACTACATAGTGCACTGGGAAGAGAACAGCTAGGAAAAAACAGCACTATGCATTTTAATTAGGAATAAACAGCTTTTAAAAATCTCTGGAAATATTTCTGGCAGATTCTGATTGGCACTTATACAGACAAATCAAAACATTAAACTCTCTATAAACTTCACTGGTGCCCCAAATTTTTTTTTATCAGTTAACAAATATTTATCTAAGTATAAACTTTTCAAACCTGTAGATAGCGGATTAGTATGTTAAGCAAAAATTCATGTTTCCAGGAAAATTATATATTTGCCCATAATAAAATGGTGTAAGTGGTTACTTGCCTGGGACCCTTGACACAACTGTTTTTGTTTTGTTTTCATTATCCATACCTGCCCCTTACTGCATCCTTCCCCAGGCCTTCCACTCTGCCCATGATACCAGCCTTGACCACATGTCTGTTCCTCTCACGGACCTTTGCATACTTTCTCACGCTACACTCTCTGTGCATCAAATGCACTTTCCTAGAACCGATCTAAGGAATCCACCCTGTTCCCCTTCAAATCCCTTCTCATGGTGCACTTCTGCTGAACCACCTACAAGAAATTATCCCACATTTCATAGACAGGCTGAGGGGCAACTGAAGTCAATATTTATTTACACAATGAAAAAGTGTACCTCGCACACATGCATATACACACTCACAGAAACATATATATTCCCTATATAAGAACTTTATATATTTCCTTTTGCTCCAGCTTTTGTATATTATTCATCTTTTTAGACAGTAAAGCTCTCAGAGTAGTTATATTCATGGAGCAATTAGCATCATAAATCCTATTTGTAATGGGGGCCTCTAGGCACCACCAAATAGAAATATTAAACAACAACAACATGGAAAATCTCTTATGTGGTTGAATTGAAATTGGGCTTAGCTATTGTTTAAAAATATCAAAACAGTGTTTATGAGAAGATGTATATACTTGATGTGAAATCTAACAAAAACAAGGTGCATCCTGTTTAATAGTGTTATCACAAAAGCTGGAAGTGGTATCATTCTAAGCGTCCAATTCTGCTCCAACTGAAAAAAGGTGGCATAACTCACCATAGACTTCAGTGGAAACAGTGTCAGACCCTAAATTAAAGTTATTTGGATAAGTTAGGAACTGTCCTAAAACCAAAACATGAACCAAACCTAAACCTCAATCTATTTTGAGTTTTGAAAAGATTCTTTTAAAGAAATATTTAATTTACCTTCTAGCGTCAGCTGGCACAGAAAGAAAATATTGAAATACCATCAAAAAGGCTATTCTTGGAATATTTCTAATGTGGCAGAAACCAGGAATTACTGAAAATCTCACAAGACAGTCTGTAGCCATGGGATTTCCTGACCGATTTTGAGGCCAGAGAAGTTAAGCAGTTTGGATAAGCTTCAGATAAGTATCCAAGCTTTTATATGCTTACGTGTACAGACTCGAGCCTCTGAACCTTTTAAGGTTTGGCCATCATTATGCTAAGGAAAAAAGGTGGAAAATTTCAGGGATTGTATGGGCATGCTGCCAGAGTTATCGAACAGAGTTGGGTGCCAGTGACTTATAGAAATGATAAAAATGATGAACTGAGGACTATACTCTTCAGAAAAGCATTTGAAGTTATAGAAACTGATCTGTAACATAACGGGAAGATGGTAAAAATAGTGCACTTCAGAATCTATTTAAAAATGGTATCACACAGGCCCTGACTTCATTAACTATTATTATGTAACCAACTTTCAACAACATTTATGCTCACTACTTTGAACACACCGGAACATCCTGCTTAGAGACAATCACATTGTGCTACTGACAGTTGATGTCAAATGTATTGACCATTTTTTAATATCATAATTCTGGAATTAACCTGGAGGTGGTTGTTTTTTTTTGTTTGTTTGTTTTTTCAAACCCCCCTGTATTATAGTGGTGTGTTTGCCTTGCTAGAGACTGTTAGATCTGCTAGAAGATGTGCTAGCCCACCACTGGGGGAAAAAAACCCTTCTTATTTTCATGAAGTCATAACTAGGCTACAAATGTTCCCTCTGGGATGAAAACTGTCATACAAGGTCTCCACCAAAAGCTAATCTTTTCATCTAAGTGCAGAAAAAAAGAAGAGTGGAAAAAATAGTTCAGGTTGCAGGACTGCAAGAACATCTCGATCTTTTCTGGTTATGGACACTGCTGACACATATATTATTCAAAAATAATTAATTTTTAAAAGATGGAGTTAAGAAACTTGCTGGTACATAAACTAATTTTGTTGTTTTGGGGCACTTTAGGTGAAGAGTTTTTAAACTGACAAGGCAGTAAATTCTTGGCCCTCTTCTGCTCTCACATATACCTGTGCAGCTAGGGTGACCAGATGGCAAGTGTGAAAAATCAAGATGCGGGTTGGGGGTAATAGGAGCCTACATAAGAAAAAGACCAAAAAATCAGGACTGTACCTATAAAATCCAGGACATCTGGTCACCCTATGGTGCAGCTCTCATTGGCTTCAAAATTAATCGCAGTGCATTAGAGCCCAATTTTGAACAACTACTTGTGGCTGGGCATATTGCTTACTGTCCTGAAGAGTCCCACTGACTTCAGAATGGTAAGCATTATGCTCCAGTAGTGTTTTCTGGACTGGGCCCTCAGCAGTATCCCCTCAAAGTAACAGGCCTCTTCTCCAGTGAAGCATATGCTTATCAGGAACTTGCCTTCAATAGGAGCTCTGCATGTGCCTCTGAGGGAAGAATTTGACTCTCTGAAAAGCAGCTACTGTGTGTGCAAATTATAGTGGAAATTTGTACATATCTAAATACACATATATACAGTAAAATATAGCATCTTAAAAAAGTGATTATAGGACACAGATTGTTTTTAAAAAAAAGCATAAAATACATATTTAATTCTGTCCCATCAAGAAAATAACTCATATTTTTGAAGACTTCCCAGTCCTATTCCCAGGAAAGTGGTGTAAGGCCTAAACTTCTAAATTCATTGTACTCAACCTAGAGACTATGGCCAAGTTTTTAAAAGTGCTCAGGGTCAGATTGTTATAATACCTCAGCAGCAAGCAGTCTGTATTGTTTCTCCACGGAGGAGTGAGTTGTTGGGAGCAGAATGCTTTTGAAAAATCCACCCACTTCATTCAAGTGTCTAAGCGAGAAGGGAGGATTTTTTTAAAAATCTAGCTACATATTCTGGTGTCTAAATGGGAGCTGTTAGGTGCTGAGCTTTGGCCAGAGGGATGGACATGTAAGAAACTCAGAGAAAGAGAGTGAGAAATTACACACAATATTTATAAAAACACAACTTCAAATTAAATATGGGTTTTCCTAAAAGACCAAAATTGCTCAGGTCAAATAAAATCGAATTAACTGAGAGATGAGAGTGGCTCAGAAACAGTCATAAATTACATGAGACAGATTCTCCCCCCGCTTCCTCCTCTCCCCAAGATGGAACCCTTTCTCTTTAATGGAGCTGCATGAGCATAAGTGAAGAAAAAAATTGGTGCTGCATATAGTGACTATAAACAACATATTTTGCAGTAGATCTGTGTTTGTGTCTCAACAATTTTTAAAAACAATATATATATATGCAAGAAATGAACACAGAGAAATTAAGCCTCAAATCACACATATATACTTAAAATTATGGCACAGACTGCCTTCCCCTGCATCAATAGTCAGAAATTAAAAACTAAAGATGACATTCTCATCCATAACATCAAGTATTTCTTATTTCCCCAATCCCCACCAACAGACATTAAAGCCATAACTTTGAATTCCAACACAGGACTTAACTCGTTTATGCAATTCAACAAAAAGAAAAAGAAAATAAAAGCTTCTTTAAATAAAATAAGAATTACACAATAATTCTTGTACTTACTTCTCTGCAGCTGATCCATAGCCATTTACATAGTCTTTTGAACACTGTTTAGTAAACAAGGCGTGTATGGTGCTAGCATGCTTCTATCTTGCTTTCCTTGTAAAAGCAAGGCAGGGTTCTGTTTTTAGTGCACACTTTGGTTCAGTGTTAATCCTGTTTTATGTTGTTCACACCTGCTGCTGACTAGCAGTCTGCTGATGGATTGTGGTTTGTGCTGCTCTCAGTGAATCCTCACTAACCCAGCTCTACAACAAAAAGCTGCTCTGCTAAACTGGAAACAAAGACCTGATTGCTTCTGAACACTTGAAAAAGGAAGAGTTGTAAAATATGCCTCATCTTCGATTACTTTTCCACTGTCAACTGTTTAGAAATAAACATGGGGTTTTATGTGTACATGTTTATCTTTAGTCCTATAACAAAAAGCTAAAACATATCCTCATGCCTAGCCCCTCTAGAACTTATTCTGCTGATTAAAATGTTAGCTAAAAATGCTAAGAACACACAATTTTTAAACATTCTCTGTGCAACTCACCTATTCCTTTCTGTACAAAAATAAATAGATTTGTCTGAGCAGAAATGTCTACTATTATTACAACTTCCTCTGTAAACCTTTATATAAATGGAATTTTGCTGCTTCTGAGGAATTTTCTTCAGTGCATTTACAGAAAATGCAAAGGGCCTGATTCTGAGCTCAATTATACTGGTGTAAATAAAGAACAACTCAATACAAATCATATCTTTTATCACAGTGTAAAACCATCATAAGTAAGATCAGAATCAGGCTAAGAGAGTCTACAGTGCAAGTAGCCAGAGCACTTAGTTTTTACATGGAGAAATTCGACAAGATTCTCTCTCTTTTCTGAATCCTGGAAGTTTCTGAGCACCTCCAGTGATGTATTGAAGGTGCTCAACTCCCACGCAGAGGGCACTCGGCATGTCTACTTGGAAATAAAGACATAAGACCAACATCTTCATACCTAGATGTGTAAAACTGGGCACATAAATCCATGTTCAGGTATCTACTAAAATTGGCCTCATTTTCAGAGATGCTGAGACACCCTGGATTTCAGCAAGATCCATGGCAGCTGCAAGTACTCAGCATCTTTCAAAATCAGGCCAGTTTTATTGCAGTACCGGCATTGCCAACTTTAGGCACTCGTGTTTAAAAAGGTTTGCCATAACACCCAATCCCCTCTCACTTGAATTAATGGCAAAAATCCCTATGACTTTAATGGTGCACAGCTGGACCAATACCTTCCTCTTTAATTTTATTATTACAGATAGATCTTATTCTGGAGACAACGGAAGGACTCACCATTAATGAAAGGGGTCTGAAACTACATAGTACTACTACTAGTGAGAGTGGTCAAACTTCAGCCCCCCTCCTTCCACCATATCCAGATATCCAGTGCTTCTTAGCTACTTCGTCTCCCAGCTAGTCCTTCTCAAGTTTACTGCACTTAGCGTCACTGGGAACCAGGCCTTCAATGTTTGATTTTTCCTGTTGTGACACCTTGTGTGTAAGCTTTCTTCTATGGAGGAGAGAAGCCCAAGATGCTTCTTGTCTAAGAGCCAAGTTCCTGCATCTCCTAAAATACCCAAATAAATCTCTTTCATAAAGAAAGGAATGTAGGTTTGACGCCAATCCAGGCAGTTCTCTAGCCATTAAACTTCATTTATCTCATGAAGGAAAACTCACTTGAAGATTATAACATTCTTTAGCAGCTTTTATATGGTATGAGGAGTCTTCATGATATTGTAGCTATATTGTACGTCAGAATAATATGCATTAGACAGTTGTGTATTATATTCTGTAACTCTTTCTCCCAGTTTGTAATGGAAGGTTAAGACTTCATTCGCAAAAAAAAAAAAAAAAAAAAAAAAAACGCTAAACAAGCTTAATTCTTTAACTGCTCTTGTAATTCAGATGCCAAAACTAAGGACAGGGGATCATTCTTACTGAGCCTTAACATTTCAGCCTCAGAGTTGTTCTGCCTCCTTCTTAGACTATCGAGGGCTGAGGAGTCTGGCATAATGCCACCACTGCTTTTAAGAAGATATAGAAAATGTGGTAGCGATCTTAGTATTTCCTGGCCACACACTCACTCGCCTCCCTTCGGCAACTCTTTACTGGCACAAATGTCACACCCAGGAGATGAATTCTTGCACTTCAGCTTGACTTCTCCACAGATTTCATTTCTCTACAATGCCACCAAGTCATTCTTTTTTTGAGGTTCCTCCTCCCCAGTAATAGGGCTTGAACAAGCCCATTAAAGGCAATGGGAATCTTTCCAGTGACTTCAATTAACATTGGATCAGGCCCAAACTGCTGAAAAATAAAGGGGAAGATTTTTTAATGGACAAATGAGAGGTCAGAGTGTAGCTTCCCATTTGTGCCTTTAAAGATCACTCTCAAAACATCAATATGATCCAAAGCCCTCGTTATTTTGGTCAAATATTTGTATCTGCATTCTGCAACATTCCTGCTTAGCAATAACCCAGGGCTGCAACTACAGTGCACTTAAAATATCCGTCATCTGTAAGTTTGGTCCTTATCTCCTAAGAAATTTAATATCTGTAAAAAAGCCTCCAATAATACTGTACTTCAGAACCTGGCTTTTAATATGGCAAGATGCTTTCTGTGAGATTGTAAAGTTGCTTTGAATGATGGAATATTCCACTTCAACAGCAGCAGCAGCAATTTACCTATTGTATGGTATTAGCGGTTAACCTGTGTATTTTTGATTCAAAGCTATACTACGTGGGGGGGGGGGAGGGAGCGGGAGAAGAGTAACCCTGCCAACCTCACTACCTCCTGCCTTCAAGCATTGCTTCCAAGTATGCCCTCTTCAGGAAAAAGTTAAGTCTACTTTATTTTGATTATAGCGCTTTCCCCAGGCAGGATTTTTTATTTCAGTTCAAATCTTTAAACCCATTACACTTTCAGTGATGCATTTTTATATTTACAGTTGACATCTTCATAGAAGAATGAAACCTTTGAGCTACAGCTCTAAAGCATGAAGATTGCCTGCAGTAAGTACTGAAATTATTTTACACCCAAATGGAGCCAGTTGTTTTTAGCTAAAATTTAATAAACCTTAAACCAATGACCTTTCTTTTACTGAAAGCTTAGACTTGTGAAAACGAACTTTCCGAAGAAACATATTTTGGCAAGCTAATACCAAACAAAGGGCTATTTAAAGCTGAATGCTTTGTCAATTTATCAGCTTGTGAACATTCCGTTCCTAAATTCTCCACTGCTGCTAAATGTATAGAACAGTGGTGCTTTGGTTAATCGAATACTATGGATCTGAGTATGTCCCAGTGATCTCATTGAGAGTAATCAATAATAATCCAAAATCAATCAATCTACTCGTGAACTATCATTTATCAAATCTGAATACACCAAAATTATTTGTAGGCATGAAAAAGAGCAAAGAAGCTAGAAATAACAGTAATAGAATTAAAACAAAAATAGAAAACCCAGTGAGGGTAATAATGAAAGATAAACTATCTGTTTGATCTTGTATTTAGCTGTGATACTCTAAACACTTTTCCCAGCCTGAGGAAGAGCACTGTGTAGCTTTAAACTTGTCTCTCTTACCAACAGAAGTTTGTCCAATAAAAGATATCTTTGCCTGTCTTGTCTCTCTAATAATGTAAGCAAACGTTCCCTCCATGCAGTGTCTATAAGCTAATGATGACTCACATTTTTTCTTGCAAATATGCCAGATTTACCCAGAGTGAATTTTGAGATACATTTTCTCTCTCGGATGTGAAAATACACACCAAGCGAGAGCCTCAGTGGGTCACAGTAGTAAATGCTCAGGCATTATTTTATAAAAATAGTATTATGACTGAATTTCAAATGTGTGTCACCGATACCTTCAAAAAGAACAAGACAAATATATTGGAATACACAGTAACTGCACCTTTAAGTTTAGTAGTTGCATTTAATAGGATGGGAAAGGACAAAAATACCAAATTTCTCTACAGAATGCATGAAATAGCTGTACCCACTTATAAAACGAGCTCTTATTGTTGCTGAGGCCTCCTTTCTCAACATATTCACCTGTAATTTTGTCAAGGTAATAAATCCTTCCATTCATTATAGCCCCTCAAATGGACCCTCCTATTTAATGCAAATGGAAAAAGGCACAAATTGTCTAAAACATTTACTTTTGCTAACATAAAAGTGTTGGCATTTTACTTTATCCTCGATAAGCCGGTGCCAGTGGAAGTGATTATTCTTTTCTTATTTAAAGCATATCAGCAGTTTGAAAGCACTCTCAATCTTATCAGGAGTATGAACAGCACAGTTACTGAAAACAGTTTGTACTGCTCCTCTCTCTTTCTGCCAGGCTATCAGATAAACCCAGCTAACTAACTGTATTTACACACAATCAAACATAAGCTGTGTCTTCGATGCACTGTAGCCTGATTTAGCATGCCATAGGTTTTCTGCTTGACATTAGTGTAACAAAAATATCAGCAGGGAATATCCCTGACTGACAACAATTTTAAAGTATAAAAGCACACAGCTAAAGTACAACGTAAAAAGGATGAGGGGAAAATAGGAGAACTTGAAAATGAATGCTTTTGAAGTAACAAACCAGTACAGAACATCTCCCACTAAACACCACATGGACATTTAAGTCCAGCAGCTATTTGGGAAATAGCATACAAGTCCTGAGACAAAAAATTATTTGAAAAATATTTTGGCTTACTAATTCTTCATCCTTTTAATTTATTCTCTTTCTTTCTTTCTTGTAGCCACCTATAATTGTAGAAAAAACTGCAATGATTTGTGAAGGGGCATGTAACCACCTTTATCATCCCAGGCTGCAGACAACATTGAAACCAAGACTGACACTCATGATGATCCAGCCTTAGTTTTCCTGTTGAATTTGTTAAAATACTCATAAAATGCAAACTGAAGATTTTTAAAAAAGTATCTCACAGAATATTGATACTTTTACTGGTAAATACACAGTAGATCTTTTATTATAATTTCTGTTTCAGAAAGGGAAATCCTTGTAAGATTTTGTTTGATTGTAAGACGTAGGAAAAATGGGCCTCATTTTTACAGGGCAAAATTCTCCTCACACGTACAGTACATCAGTGTAAATTAAAGTAAGCCCAATGAGTTCAATGGAGAATTTGGCACGATTTACTTTTAAACTGATAGGTACTATGTAGCAATTTAAAAATGAAATGTAAAGGTGGATTTATGTAAGCCATATAAGTATATAGACAGAGTTCATGGAATTTTAGAAGACATTTTAAGTTTATTTGAATAGTTGATTACTTACAAAATCCTCCCCTATGAAAGAACCGGCTGCTTAAGCTTTTGTCTATGAATGCACCATCTTCCCATGCCCACTCACTGACTTTTGCTGAATACCTCTGATAAAACAGAAAAGGGCAGGCACGTGCCACCACCTGAGCCCATCTCTTGCTTCTGTCTGGACTCCAGGAACTGAATGAGCCGTCCCCTAGATTTGTAGGAGAACAATGAGATGAATTAAGCCAAGTGTGCAATGCTGTGTAATTCAGCCGATAGTTGCTTCTCCATCTGTGACACCATGGCCCCATGATTGATAGGACAGGTGTCATTCATACTAATGTAAACCACTGACAGTGGCAGCTCAGCTCTTTTAACATGACCCAGCACCAACTGTACACAATCAGCTCCTGATAGAAGAATGATGTGGTGCCCATAAGCCTTTATTCAGTTATCAGGAATTCTGGCTTTACCCCTTTATTGCTCATGGGAACAGTTGGTTAAAGACATGGCATTTCATGCCACTTCAAAACATCTGATCTGTCCCACTAGGTTAACGGCTGCTCTGAGAAGATTGCCAGCAAATTCTTTCACTGCTGGAAAAATGAATATAATTTAGTAGTGGAAATCTTAGATTCATGGCCCATTAAACAACTTTAGTGAAAAAAATCTTTTGCTGTATAATTATTTTTTTTGAGAATTTCATTAAAAATTGTTTTGATAGTGATTCCCATTGTCTGCTTTCAGAATTGTAACCAAAATGTTTTGTTTTTAAAATGGCATTTACTTTTACCTTAGCATGTACTTTTACTGGACACACTTTACTGTAGTAAAATGATCAAATTATTTCACTAAGCAACGTCCACCAGCTTTCCAAAATTAATTCCTCTGACAATTATTTTAGCCATGACACTTGTCAGTCAACTGCACCATGAACTATTTAAGAAGGAAAACAGCAGCTTTAACACACAAGGACAATAACACTTATCCTCTCCAAAAAGACTGAACCCTACACCCAAGTTGAGGAAGGAATTACCAAACAGTGAACTGCATGGGGGGGGGGGAGCGGGAATTAAATGAAAGCAAATAGCTATAAAACATAATGGTTCAGTCCTTTCTGTTGCATTTTCAATATGTGGAGAATTATTACCAGAAAAACCCAGCTGACTAAACTGGGCAGGTCTCTTAGGTTAAGAAGTGTATAATTTCACTATTATATTAACTATTGTTTTTCATTCGGTTTTCCAGTTTTACATATGCTTAAAAGTTTCAGATGTGAGATGCAAAAGTAGTTGTTTTCTCCAAGAACATATCTGTCAACAAAACCAAAAGTGGGGCGGGGGAGGGGACAGAGAATCTGATGGATAAGGATGGATTTAATAAAACAAGCCATCTCCTCCTCCCCTCCTCACTCAAACCTTCATATGGGAAAGAATTTAACTAGTGCTCAGGGGCAAGTCAGCATCTTCATTTCATATGGACTTACATATGGTTACATCTGCAAGATTTTAATGGGATAAAGTATGATTTTACGTTGTCAATTTCTGGCTTTTTTTCTCTTTTTGGGGGGGACGATGTTCGAAATAAGCATCAGCAAATCATCAACATCTTCTCATTCTAACTAGCTACATCCATCAATCGCTGATCACACCTATTAGAATCTCTTTGTAGCCCACAGTACATCTTGCGACAGCTTGACCAGTTGTTTAAGGAAAGGGTGTGTGATGGAGCAAAGCTAAATCGACACATCTGTGATACTTCTGACACCCCTCAGCATGGCTAATATTAATTTGTTTTCTTTGGCTAGGTAAGTGCTGCCAAAACACATTATATATAGTATGCAGTTCCAATCAAAATGATGAAAAGGAGATGTGCAATTTTGTTTCACTCAAAGCAACATGAAAAGACAGAGGAATAAGAGATACAAGGGATTATAACAAAGCAATAGTCTAGAGACTAAAAGTATTCTGTTTTAAAGTTTGGCTTCAGAATACAACCCTTTAACCAGCTACGTCTATCCCACCTATAAAAAAAGGCTGCTAAGATTTTTTTTTTAGATTTTTACTTGAAAAAATGAATAGTTTCAGTAAAATACATGACTACATGCATAAGCAAATGTGCACAGTTCTACACAGGATATTATAATCTGATTGATTAGACTGGGGGAAAGGAATTTCTGTTCAATAAACCCAGGCCATACTAAGTTACTGCAGTATATTGAACCACTCCACAATTGCATGTGTAATGTCCTGTGTTACAGGGTGTGTCATTGAGAAGATACAATGTACATTTTTAATAGTAATTTTTTTTTTTGCATATTTGTTTGATACAAATCAGATAGTGTGCATGCAAATTATTTTTGAAGGAAATTCTACATAAATGTTGTCCAAATCTAAAATCCTGTCATCTGTCTCAAAATCAGAAATCAAGCAGAAAAATTGTAAGTTTGTCACATATAGAGTAAAACAGCACCCACCCCCAACCAATTCTAAAAGTTTCATCAGTAAATGATCTGTACATGACATCAGCAGCAGACTTCTACATACCAAAGATGTAGGAAAAAATTAAAACAAAAAATTCAATTGTACTTCCATCTGAAAGGAAGTGCTCAAAAATGCTGCACTAGATGATAAAGTTCAGCTTCATAATTCAGAAAGATTCCGTAATTAAAATAACTTATTTGGAAAGGAAGGACTCCCAATAACACTAACCTCCCGATAGAGCAATGAGGAGGAAAGATACACTTTGTTGTTACAAAGGAAGCAAATACAGAATACTGTAATTATATTCCATGCATTACATAAACAAATAAGGCTAAGAGGTTTAAACCTTTCAGAATGTTACAAAAATATGAGTCGTTTTAAGGAGCACTTATCAAAAGTCAATGGTTTATAATATCTATTGCATCTTAATTATTCTGCAAAGTACTACAGAAATGGAGAAATACTATCCCTGTAAGAAATAAAGAAAGAGCACACATGAGCCCGCAAAAGCACAATTCAGTTTGAAATTTTTTTTTTGCATTAACGTATCACTATACTTTTACCTTTTGCCAAGAGCAATTTAAAACATTTACCAAAGGATGATTTTTTGATTTTTTTTTTATTACTTTTGGTGGGGATGAGGTGGAGCTGAAAGAAATTAAAATTGAACCTATATTTTATATAGGTTTCTAAAGGCATTGGGCTTTACATTAAAAAGGATAGGTACTTTTTTCTACAAAACAAATAATATTTTAATAAAACAGTACCATATGTCAGAGGAAGTGTGCTTTTACAATGATTTTTTTTTATAAAGGCCAAAAATTACAGGAATGCCCCTAAATATGATTACTTACATAAATTATTAGGAAGGTCAAATTATTTATCGAAAAGGGTGGCATATTTCATGGAAACAATATTAATGCAAAAATTAAAAATGTTGGAATCTATGAAGAATCTGACAAAATCAGAAACAAGAACTTTAATATGGACATTGTTATTTATTCAGCTAACTCCCTCTTCTAGGACAAGCAAAATCAATAGATGAAAACAACAAATTCTCAGAAAGGTACCTGCATGCAGAAAAGTTGAGAAAGATCTTTGCATGTATACTGTATATACACACGACATACAATGTATAACATGCACACGTGTGACACAATCTGTTGTATGTAGACTGATAATTGATTTATACATATAAATAAATGCATGTGATTACATCAGTGATGTCAAAGTAAAAGAAGATGTACGAAATGTAAAAGAACATGTAATAAGTGGAATGTCAAGCTGCAGAGATTGTTGATGTCATCCCTGCACTATCAAACATACACATGAGTATGATTGGAGACAGAGAGGCTAAATATTTCACTGTCAGAGCATGTCAAGGAGTGCAATTCATTTTTCTCTCATGTGCTTTAGGACAATGACAATTTAATATAAGACTAGTGGATGTAAAAGAGATAAAAACTGAACAAACTGGCCCAGCATAATCACAGATTTCCTCCAGAGAGCTCGCTAGCATAAGGCTCATATGCACTTGTAACATATCAACATTTTATTGTTTCTTTCCTCCATGAATCTGCTATGAAGCACGAATTCATATCAAAGCTTATCTCATGACAGAGCTTACTTTCAACTTCAGTAGGAACATTGACCAAGAGCTCTTTCCAAATGTATTATCTCTATCCTAAGCATTGTAATGACTGATATAATATTAGCAAAACTTACTAATAATTGGGGCCATTTGTTTGAAGGGTGCTAATAGATGTGTTAATAAGTTCATTCTTACTTATACTTGCAATGGGGCAAAAACAGCACCCCAAATGTCAAGGGCCATTGTAATTGGAAATATTCAGTAAAATGACTATCCTATTTAAATCACACTGTTGGAAAATAATTAGGATTTAATATATTTTCACTGTATAATCTGTGATATTGCTATACAATATTGGCTCATATAGCTTTAAGAAATGTGGGCATACTATAGCTGCTAGACACTCTCAGCAAAGTATGCTTCAAGTATTGTTAAATATAATCGTAGACAAGTTACCTTCTGTATTTGATGAATAGCACCATGTATTTGAAATTAATTGCAAAAGTAGGGCTTGGCTAATGAGGCAGTCCTTATCTTTTCTCAGCAGCGCAAGCACAAGTATTTTTCTGCTGGCTCAATATTTTCTTTTAAATGCCCAAAGTGCTATTAGCTAAGTTGAAATCTGATTAAAACAACAAAACCAACACCTGAACTGTCACAATAGTCCAACGCAGCTCCAGGAAGTAAAGGCTCAGACTATTCCTTGTTTTTTTGCATGTGTTTTTGAAAATAACAATTAAATAAATAATTCCTATCGCTTCTCTCTATTGCTTCCATTCCCCATCAACATCTTTGAAAACACTTTGCCAAGAGTACAGGTATTCCTTAGTGTAGAAGTATAGGTACAGTGCCTTCTATATGTCGAGGCTTTAGTGAAATAAATCTATAAAACGTCTTAAAACATAGGGCTCTTCAAAAAAGGACAGCATGCCATGGAAAAGGGGAAAAAAAAACAGTGGAGAAAATTATCAGCCATTCAAGAGAATTAATGGATATCCACAAGGGCTTTGCTAATAACATGGGTTAATTACCACTGCAACGCACCAGGCTCAGTAAATAAAAGAGCACAACCATAAACACATTAAAAAGAGCAACCATCACGAAAAGAGGGGCCAGCCCCAGTAAATGGAAAGCTGTCAAAGGGCCATTTCAGAACAAGCCCTTTACACTTTCCACAGGATTTGAAAACTTGCCAAAGAAGTCTATGAAAAACAAAAAACAGAACTTAAAAGCAAAAACAAAAACGGAAAGATGGAAGAAGGCCCATTTGCTGTCCAAGGAGAGAACACAAAAGGAATCTATTCATTCAGACACACTTTTGGGTTTACTTCATACCAGAAAGCTTGGTTCTACATTGTGTGCTTGGTATGGCAGCTGAGACCCTATAGCTTTTGGACTTGAACTCTAACTGCTTGCTTTATTTTTTAAAAAAGGTTAAGATAACCAACGACTCTAATATGTGAGATTAAAAATCTCCACCTTGAAGACAGTAACTGTAGATTGAAGTCAGTTGCCATTTCCCACTAATTGATGTAGAAATGTTCTATAGTCCACCCTTCCCCCACCTTCACAAATTGCAGGTATTTCCAGATCAAATTCTTTGGAAATATGAGCTATATCAAAATATTTTGATAGGGGAAGAATGAAACTAAGACAAACTCTCTCTCAGATATATACTACACACACACACACACACACACACACACACACACAAAATAAGTAAACACACAAACCATTCCCAGATTGAAACATGATACTGTTTATAAAAATAATATGAAATATGTACACTGGTTATCATATTAAAAGTATTTTTTTTTTTACTGTACGTGACTCCAGACTAGATCCACTTTGGTTATCTAAATTACACTTATCTTACTGCTCATAATCTGTGCATTTTATTTCTCATACTGCAGAATCAAATAAAAATCCATGCAACATTGTAGCAGTCACATTTGTTTTTTTTTAAATTACATTCTTCTGCATATTTTTGAATGGGGGATGTAGGGAAGGGGTCGAGGGGTTCAAATTCATGAAACAGATAAGAGTGAGCCACAAAGGGCAAATGTACAGTGCACAGAAGCTATCTGGAGTCACAAATCTATTCAGTTTTCTATGTTTGGCACTCAGAGATCATGTTTAAATGTACTAAACTAGTTCCTCCCCCTCCTCCCCTTCTTTGGAGTGTTTCAATTGCCTTTCCTTCTTCCAACAGCTGTGACAACTGTTAAAACAGTCAGTAAAATTAAGTCTGCTCTATAATCCTGTAGTCAATGTTACATTTTAATCAGAGGTTGTAAGAGATTTCATGTTATGAGCACAATGATTCATTTAGAATGCTTAAACTGACACATATGTCAAAATGAGCAGATATATTTATTGCAACTGTTAGGTTATTAAGTATTATTATTAATTATTATTATCATTATCACTGCTGAAAAGCAAAAACCAAGGCTGCAGATGGCTTTAAGTTACTGCATTCTTTAACACGTTCTGCCTTAAAATCAAAGCATACCTAGTGATGGTCAGACAGATGTCTGTGCAATCCCAAAATGTTTTGTCAATTTTAAGCATGGATCCTTCTCTCCATAATAATTACTGTAGAAATTGTCCACTTGTAGAGATGTTTATTTCATCTGTATAGCTTTCTCCGTGGTTTCCTGTGCATGTGCACATGACAGCATGCAGTCAAAATACAACTACTATGAATATTGATAGTTCTGGGATTTATTAACTGAGACAGAGACAGATGTGTTTCTGAGCATTAGATATTTCTGTCTGTCCACTCAACCACACACCCATCATACCCTACATCCGGAAAGTAAATTGGATTGTTTTAAGAAGACTTTTAGTTGAGCCAGGGGGTGTGGGGGGAGGGGGAGCAGAATTAGTTTAAATCTTGCAGCAGAGCCAAAAAGACATGTGCCCTGATTTCATTTAAATGCATCTACTTTAAGAGGCTTATCTAAACTAATCATTCAAATTAGCTGTAAGAAGGTAAATTCAGGAAAGCTCCTTTAAAAAAGAACCTCTTCCTATCTAATTTTTTTAAAAATTATTCTAGAGAAAATTTAAAAAATGAAGTGAAAGCTATGGCCATTGCATTCTTACACTATACAGCAGCTCACTGAGCACGGACCTATAAACCATATCTTAGTGGGCATCCTACCTTTGTTTATTTTCATTTATTTAACTCTGCAGTTTTATAGTGGGTTCTTCCCTCTCTCACCTCGAACTGTTCTCCCATTGGCAAGTCTATTTACTGCTGTTCTCTTTAGTTCCTATGTTATATCACCAACATACAGTCACTGTAAGTCACTTTCCATCTCTGGCTTAATTACAAATAGCAATGCAATATGCAGACACTAAGGACAGCTAGTGGGCATCTACCTATAATACATTGTCACCTCTCTAAACAGCCTTCCCACACAGTATATCTAGGGCTATATTTATTATTAGCATTTTTTCTTCAGTATTACAACATTCATTGCTAGCATAATATGAAGGCACAGAAAAATAACTAGCTTCACGTAAAGAAAAATGAATCAATGACAGCTCCCATGATATACTAATATTTAATCCTGAGTATACGTTGAGATCAAGTTTATAAGCTACTCATCAGCACTAGAATGCTGGATTTTGTTTGGGTTTTCTGCTCTTTATCTCAAGTATGTATACCTAAATGTATACAAAACTAGGTAGTTAATAGGTACAGATGAAACAATTCTCTCTCTCTCGCTCTAAACACATTAAAAAGTAATGTACAGTCTTTTTCAGGGGGAAAAAACAACAAAATAAAACAAAACAGGCTACAGGCTAGTTGGAACAAATGTACTTCATTCCAGCAGTTCTCTATTAAAGTACAAAACATTAAAAACCAGTTTGGTTCTTTTCTTCCTCAGTATTTTCTTCTCCTTTATTAAAAGGCACACAATTTCCTTTTTACTAAATAGACTGATTTGTCAGTGAAGTGCTGGTTGAATAGTATTTTAGACCTGAATTGTGGAAGGCTAGTTGTGAATATTCATCCTTAAAGAGGTATTAACAGTTCTGTTATTTTCCCTGCTAACTTCACATAGACAGAAATGACAGGGAGAGCAAAATATCTGTCATATTGAAAATACATGAGAGGCACTAATATAAATCATTTTCATAATATATTAGTTTTAAACCTTTTTTCCCTGGGAAAACGTGTTCTACTTCAAGGCATATTTTAACAATTCACTAAGCATTTGTGCCAAGTGCCTATTATTAGTACCTGAATAAGAAGTGACTGTCACACAGCTGTTTTACTGACAGTCACTGGGCTTTGACTCAAAGGTAACATTGTAGTCAGAGAACAATTCTCCACTTACTGAATTAGCAGATCACCCTCAGCACAAAAAAGACAAGACAGACACAAACGACCATTCATGCACACAGAAGCTACAAAGCACTACTTGAATCAGTGTTTACATTTTTTCATTTAAAAAAAAAAGAACAAAAAAAGAAAGGAAGAAAGGTACCTACTCTTCTTCGTAGTGAAGGGAAAAAGATTCAGGAAGGCAAAGTTCTACCGAATCCATGTGCGCTCGGCAACCATTATTTGTGCACCCCAGCAATAAATCAAAGTTTCCTTGACAGAGCACAGTGCAATTAACACAAATGTTCTCCTGGTGACAAGCCTATAGGCACAGCCAGTTGGGACCAAAAGCTCTCTCACTCTCCTAATCAAGGACTTAAAGCCCCGATTGGAGCTTATTAATATGAAGTAGGGCTTTACATATGCAGTCCCACTGGCCCAGACAGATACTGGATTGGTAGCACATTAGCCAATCAGATATGAGCAGAACAGAGGCTGCACAGATTGAGAAGAGCCAGGCAGGTACAAAGGGTGGAGAAAGTGAAAGAGACTGAAAACTGAGAGCAGGGACTTAATAAAAAGAAATGTAAATGCTACCAATATTTTCTAAGGGGCTACAAAGAAAAACTAATTAGCATAACTCTCTAGGCTCTAGATGTTTTCTGTAACTTAAAACACTGTTAGCCAGGTACCTTGAATGGAAGAAATACATGCAGACTCTCAGTTAATGTTGTGAAGAATTCATCATAAGGTAGAGAACTAAGTTTGTGCTGCCATTATCTGTTTATTCAACTGTTGTTGTTGGGGGAGGAGGGGATTGCTGGGGGGTAGGGAGGGTTTAAGTGCTTTTGCTTTTTTTCATGCATAAATGATTTTTTATCTTCTAATTTTTCTGGTACATACTGAGCAGCTAAACTCAAAATTAATTGTTCTAAAGATTCTGGGTAATTGAACTTTTAACTGTAACTTTTCAATTTTATATATATGTATTTAGAACTGAAAATCTCATTCAGTACAGATTTGACAGAAAAACTACACTTTAAAAATGAATCTGTTTTAACAGCACAGGTACACACATTGCTGAGAGCACATACGTGTACATATACCTATAGTAGATACATGTTAATATGGGCATATTTAACACATTAGCCACTAATGCAAAACATTTAGATGTTGATCATAAACAGAAGGAAAAGCTCCTGCACTGATCAATTTCTTTTGTAACTGAGCAGGGATTATAATGGACTAAACTCAGCCTGTTTCATTTGAACAAGATCAGACTGCATTGTGGTAGGTCTGCATACGTACCCCTGCAGGTTTTGATTTTTTTTAAAATTTATTTCTAAAGCAAATTTTACCAAACTGGAAGGAAAGTAAATATATCAAACCCATAACTTGTATATATGTCACTACCTACATAATCATCTTTGAACCCAATAGCTCCAAACCACTTGCTTTTTATAAGTCATAGTCATCCACCTCATAAAGAACACTCATTGAATAAACCAATTTTAAGCAAGTGATCATACACAAAATCAGACATCGTTTACACTGAAAACACAAATTTTACAAGGAGCAGCTGAAAAATGAGGGTATGATAAATTTCCCTCAAAAGCTACAGTTTATTATTAACATTACAGCTAAAATATACTTATTTTCTGGTTTCAGAGAAAGATTTTTTTTTTCTGCCAGCCTGCAGTGGAAATAAATACCAGCTATTTATGACAAGGAGATAACTGCTACTTTCTTAAGAGTGGAGGACCCACAATTTTTTATAATTCAGCTCTAATGTGCACAAATCTTTTGTGACTGGAGTCCTACATGATGCAAATGACATAATCTTTAAGATCAAAACAAACCAGTGCACACCCTCAGAATGCATGAATAACATTCACAAATGGGAACACAAATGTCTTCTTCAAATCTATTACACAGCTTTTGGGGGAAAGAAACCCCAGAAATTAAGTCCAAAAAATATAAATGCAATAGACATGTTTGAAGCTCTTTGTGATGGAGAGTGATTTCCAGTGTAATGTATTTAACCAGATGTAAAGGATGGGCTTGCTCCTTACATATGCGGCATAAAATACATGCAAGTTTAAGGATCAGACTTCACACAGCAAAACTATGGCTCTCACTACCGTATAAAAGCAGGTAGTAAAAGCTTAATTACCAGTAGCATTATGTTGTCTATATTGTTAAATGTGAACTCGGTAATTAAGATGTAAATTCGGTTGTGAGCAGTGAATTAAAAGAGCTCTGAGATGTAAAGCCCAAGCACTCTGCAGACACACCATATAGACAAAAAAAATATTAGTTTTTATCAAATCTTAAACAAGAAATTTCATCATTTTATGGCATTAAAACCCCTTCTTAAAAAAGCACTTTGATAAAAGAAATGCTGTGGTTGTGGGAACCAAATCAGCACTTGAAAATTAAATATTTATTCTATTCTATAAGAATCTTGATTTCCATATAAATCCAAAGTCCAAATCCCACTAACTGGTTTATTCATGCACGTCTCCAACAAAATATAAACCAATAAATGTCTTTAGTTTAAATGTATAACTTTAAATATACATATACGCTCACTATAAAGTAGCTATTTTCTAACTATACTGGCATTTGGGTTTGAAATTCCTTCAGACCCTGTACCTGTGTGTGTTTTATTATTAAAAAATAATCCATGAAGGATCTATCTATCTATCTATATCTAAATATATATGAGTAATTTGATACTGTACTTTAAGAATGACTTGTATCATCGTTTTTACTGGAACATATATCATGTGAAATATGATTATTAAGCCATCTTAAACCTTATCAGACCAAAGTTTACCTCATGTTTACTTTTGTTCATTATCTTTTAGAGTGTGTATTTATACTCAGCAGCTGAAAATCTGACAGTCTATTGCCTTCTCTTGTGGTCTCTCTTCCATCCTTTTCATGTCCATATAGTTTCCACTACCTCTTTGCTTTCCCTCCCTATCCAATCTTTCTCTCCTCCTATTAACCATCACTACCTTTCCACCAACCATCTTTCATCCAAGCAAGCAGCTGCCTTCACTGCCGTGCTGCTCCTTAGATGACCAGAAACACAGTGCTATACTTTACGCGTTGATAAACAAAGCAGTTAGCTTCCTCCCCGGGACTGAACGTGCCACCTCCACTAGACCAGGGTCTGGAATTCCATCTACATGCTTGAACTTCGGTTTCCCCAGTTACTGTTCAGCTAAAAAAAGTGAAACGCTAGTACAGCAGATAACTGAGGCAAGTGTGTAGTTAAGTTTTCTCAGTAAAAACTTTATTGCACAACATTTGAAATAACTAAAAAGCGGTGGGGGGGGAGATACAATCAAGTCAGCCACTGGTTTACAGAATTTCTGCAGAGGGTATGGATTAAGAACACGCCTGCACGTACACACACGTGTCTGAAGTAACTTATCAAAATCTACAGTGCAAAATCTTACCACAAGGAGTATACAAAACACAGTAGAAATGAAATCAAAGAGAAAGGGGGGGGGGGGTGGGAACTGTCATGAGTGTCTGCACCAGTCAATGAGAATTACTGTGCAGTGTCTGCATCTGCACATCTTTCTGCACATATAATTATCCCCAGTACATCTTTAAGCATCTTCACACTTAAATGCAATCGACATTTCAAGACACCCAAGCAGCCAGATTCCTTAACCACAGCTACCTCAAGGCAACCGAAGAAGTAAAGATTCAGTGGCACTTTACAGAAGCAGCACAGCACGTCGTGCCAAGTGCATTATATTTACTTAAAACAGCAATGAGGAAAAGACAGTTGGGTAGGGACAAAAACATCAAAAATTCAAGCACCTGCTTTGAGATTATTTATTTTAAAACAAATACTCTTTCTGAACCTATTATAGTTAAGAAGGATGTTCCCCACCTCAGCAAAATCTATCATATTTTCAATAAAGTTTGAATTAAAATGTTGAAATATCACTGGCTGTTTGAAATGAACTATGAGAGGACCAAAGTACTCTTTATTTGTGATTCCCTCTTTGCCACTCTGCAAATAACTGAGCGAGCTAGTGTCAAATAAAAACAAATTTGTGTTATGCTACTGAATGCTCAGCATTAAAATTGCTCTGCTGTTGTCTTAGACACATAATTGGTTTGGACACACGGATTTGATTTTGGAGTTTTGCCTTTTGTGCTTGTTATTAGAAGGCACGCAGTGCATCTCTGGACACACTGTTAATGTTGAAAAAAATCCTTTGCGCTAAAAAGTTGCAAACTTTGTTCACGTTTGTATATAGTTGGGCAAAGGGTAGCAGATAATTACTTCAGAAACGTCTGCTACTTCAATCTATATTTAGCATTAATCACTCCTTGCTTTGATCTTAGACAAAAAAAACCCCAACGCTATCTCAAAACGTGCTTTAGGACTTCATCACAGACCAGGAATTGTTCTCCTACACACAAAGCTGAGGGTTGGTTGGTTATTTTTTTAAACTTTAGCAGATGAAATTTCTTCTCTAAGAAATCACAGCAATCACTTTGCCATATTACCAAAGTACATTCAAGTCACCAGATCTTAATAAAACACGGCATATTTTCTATTTCCTTTATTTTCAAGGACATGGGCATTGATATTTAAATGACTGCCTTCACTGATACAGAATAGAACCCTTTCATACTGCTGTAAGTGAAAATTGTTCTACTGAACAAAATACCTTTTCCAAAGCCTAAAAAAAGGTGCCCACCCACTGCATGGCATCCAAAATAAGTCTATTCTCGTTAGAGATAAATGGAGCATCCGCTCCAATATTGACATTTTTCGATTACACCAAGCTCTTATCCTAGTGTAAGTTTCTTCAGAGAAGCAGAAATGCGTTACTGTCTCAGACAGCCAAGGATAAGATGACTGAGGGAATTCAGTTGCTCTGTTTAATTAATACAGGATTATTTCACTTTCATTTTGTGAAGCTAATAATATGACTGGTGGAATGTCAGTAAAAATTAAATCATAAACTAGTGCAGTACCAAAGGGGAAACTTACTTTAGTTATTGAGTATTCCCAGCAGAAATCTTGAAAATCTTATACATATTTACACTGATAAAATACCACGTGTACTTCATGGGATACTGCAAGCTTTCAACAATCCTTATGGCATGCATTTACAGAGCAAGAGTTAAGATTTTGAGATTACACATTAATAAATGAGTTGCAGTTATATTGTTTCCTGAATGTTAAGCACCAAATGCTAAATGCAGAAACACATTCAAGGTCAATGTCCTATTTTAGACCTTTTCAACAGCTGTGGTATTATGATAATCACACTTAAAATATTCCTATAGAAAGAGTAAATTAGCCCTTTTCACTAGAAAGATGATTATGATAAACAATAAATCTGAAAGAGCACAAATTCATATTTCTTTTTTCCAAAGAAATGAATTGCTGTTCCTTACTGTGACAGTGGCATTTCCATGCAGGAATAAAATAGAAGGGTCCACATTATTCTGCTTTTGAATTACCTTTTATTTTTCAAAGGTCTTATATCTGAGAAAACATTTTTCTACAAAAAAGGTTTGTTTGCCAACAGAACAAAAACCCCAAACATTTAATTCTCAGTCTTTCTTTCCCCTCCACAACCTGCATGAAACATAGTATTCCACAAAACAAGAGGGCAGAAAAGAAAAACTTAATATCAACAGCCATTCCTAAGTGAGATTAGGGTTTTAGTTCTGACTAATTGAGGTACAAGATCTGATGGGTTGGCAACGTCCTTTTTTTTTTTTGCTTGTCTTCCTACCTGACTGGAAGCTAAAGGAGCTAAAAATAGAAAAGAAGAAGATGGAGTGCAAATATTTCCCCAGTGAAAATACCAATAATCTTTACCGTGAGCTGACATGAATTGCTTGTTACACTGCCCTAGGATATCATGGCTTGAAGCGACAGCACAAACACACACACACACACGAAAGCCACAAGCCATCCTCAAAGCTATTGTAATATGTGTTTGTGCATGTGCATGTTGCAGGCGCCCCTATGAAATTTGACTTCTGGCCGATACACCTGCCAAACAAAACACATTATCTGCAGTTTGTTTTTATCCTCAGTATCCCAGCCCATCTTCCATCACTCTTCTTTCTCTTTCTCCCCCTCCACTCCCTTTGCTCTGGCATTTTTATTATTAATGTTATTGCTATTATTACTGTCCAAGCATAAGCTGATCCACAGGGGAGCCTGTGTAATTTAACCCCTCAAGCTCTAAATTCCTTCACATGTGCCAAAGACACAGGTTTGTTGTTGCCTCCAGCAATATCCTAGGAAGACGAGTGATGGCGGTGTCATATCATCACACAGCGACTTAATCTATTGCGACACCCAGGGAACGGGCAACTGAACAGATTTACAGAACACGCTCTCTGACTGCATACAAAAATGTTACCACCCTTCCCAATAAACCCAAGTCACATGGAACAAAGTGAAACAAATTTCACCCTCCTACCACTCTCAGTTTCTATCACTCTCTGTATATTATCCAGTCCTCCCACAACGTAGTGGTCCTACTGTACATCTTATATCTATGCAGCACTTTTACTACATTTGTGTTCTCTCTCCTTTGTTCTTCTCATGTTCCCTGATTAACAAACAGCCAGATCATGTTGAACTGCCAAGTAACATAGCTTCAGAAATCTTTTGTTCATGCACTAGATGACTGGAACCATCACTTACACCAAGGTTATCTCTGCGTGCTCTCTCCTGACATAAAGAACTTGCACTTTTTAAGGGTGCACAGAACACTATACTAAACTTTCGACCTTTAACCACATAAATATCGACAAGAAAAAAAGCACCTACAATGCATACTCACTACCCTCCCACCCCAAGGACTGTCCACATTGACACTGTACTTTTGTTATCAGCAGGGGCGGCTCCAGGCACCAGCATGTCAAGCGTGAGCCTGGGGTGGCAAGCCATGGGGGGCTCTCTGCCGGTCGCCGTGAGGGCAGCAGGCAGGTTGCCTTTGGCAGCATGCATGCAGAGGGTCCGCTGGTCCCACGGCTTCAGCGGACCTCCCGCAGGCAAGCCGCCGAAGGCAGTCTGCCTGCCGTGCTTGGGGCGGCAAAATACCCAGAGCCGCCTGGTTATCAGTTACTATTATTAAGAAAGAATGCAACTTTCACATGGAAGTATGTCACTAATTTAGAAGTTAGGTGATATTCTCCATCTTAACTCTGATGTTCAATTGAGATGGAAGAATTTGGGGTGAGTTTAATCAGTTTTGGAATACTTCTTGAGTTAGAAAGCTAAACAAATCAAAGAGAATTATCACTGGTATTGGTGGTGGGGTAGGGGAATATTAGATTATTTTTCCCTTCTCTAACTTGGAATCCTAAATATTAAAATGACAACATTTAATAAAGCTTGAAGTCCCCTTATTAAGGCCTGACCCAGCAAAGCTTTAAGTTATGCAACTAGTCCTTATTTATTTGTATTGATTTTAGTGGGACTACTTGAACGTGGAATGCTTTGCAGCACTGATTGGGCCCTTAACATTTGAAATGTAAAACACCGACATTGTCCAGGCGGCCAGCCAAATGAATTTTGAGAACACACAGGTACATACATACACAAAGTCTCTGTAGAGTTAAACAGCATCTTGTGCTTTTCCCCATGAATGTAATACAAAGACTTTTTTTTTTTTTTTTTTTTTTTTTAAGTGAGCTATGAACATTCAGGTTCCAGAAGGGGAATTGGTTTAAGTAGGTCTAAAGAAAAGAAAATTGTGTTTCACCACTGATTACACTTACCCAAAGTCTTGCAGCCCAGCCCACCTGAACGATGGAACTCGGATGAGGTTAAAGAAAGCCCTGAGAGAACACATTTGAGCTCAGGTGAGATGCTGTTCTCCACACCCAAAAGAATTTGCCGCACGTTCATGGCTGAAAAGTGCACAATAATTCATTCAAAAAAATGTACCAGGTAGCACTAGGCACTAATGCAGTATAGCATTTCTGCAGTCACTAACGTGCTTATACAATATCGTTTCATTTGACCACTTTAACAATTTTTGACTACCATGTATTAGAATCATGTTGTTAAATACAGTGGGTCTTGCCTTTATTTGTTGTGGCTAATGCAATGAAAACATTCACATTTTTTCTACCAGTATTAGCAAAGAAGATTCAATGAGACAATATAGTCCTAATGTGATATTTTTGTGGCTGGAGCTTTCCATTATTGCCTGCATTCCTGTCCCACTACCAGCCTCATTTCTATTGATCAGGCAGTTAGTCCTATTCAATTATTCAATCTCAATCAATAAATTTAGCTCTATGAGATGTAAACATTATGCTTACCTTATCCAACTTAATTCATGTGCCTGAAAATTTGGATAGATTTCAAGGTTTCTTTCTTTATAAATAAGCAAAACTAAGTTTCTGAAACTAGCCTTTACTTCTCACCAGTTCTATCACCTTTTTTAGCCTTTGCATTTCCTAGGGATTTGGTTGAACTCCGCTACATTGACAGAACTGATATTTTGTGCCTGAACGAAAAAAACAATGAATTATTTTTTTATTAAATACTAGAATAGTAAATAAAGCAATGAAAGTGATAGTGCCACATCTTTAAAGGAGGCTCAATGAGTGTATATAAATGTATATATGTTGCTACTGCAAAATGCCACATATGCACTTACAAATCAGTGCCCCTCTCTTGTGCCTAGCATTGAAAATTGGGTCCTGTAAATTATATTGCATGCATGTGTATATAAACATTATATACTCAAGCCTAACCATCTCCATATGGTCATCCAAGTATTGTGTGCACAAAAAGGTAAATGTGAACAAATGTGGAAGAAAGACATGAGACAGAAAATTACAGGTTCAACTTCTGAGGCTAGCTCAGAGCCACTTTATTAATTTTGCCACAAAGTCCAGCTTTCTCCACCTAGAACATCCAAGCCAAATGACCTCAAAATCCTGTCAACGTACTAATATGTTCAATAAACAATACATCTTTCCCTCTTAGAACCTGAGCTTTTAGGCCTTTCTCAGCCAAAACTCACATTGGCTTTACTGGTATTTTTGCCTGTGGGAATAAACCTCTAAGTTACAATTTTGAGGTTACAGGTTACAGACTTCTACTGTTTTGCAGGATATAGTCCCTCGATAGAGAATGTATCGGATATTACACTGATAACAAATAAATTTCATCACGATCTTCAATTACAGAGACAACCCTGTCAAAGACAGAAGTGATGACTCTTCCCCTGAGTTCAAATAATGCTGTCCTGTGAAATACTGAGTGGCTTCTAATGTGCTGGGCTCCTTAACTCCCATTGCTGTCAATGGCTCAAAAAGATGGCTCAGCACCTCACAAATTTGGTTCCACCTTGGGCGAACAAATGTCCTGATTTTATAGGCAGAGTCCTGATATTAAGGACTTTGTCTTATATAGGTGCCTAAAACCCCTCCACACCTATCCCGATTTTTCACACTTGCTATCTGGTCACCCTAGCCCCAGCTATCTCTGGTTCATTAGCATGGGAATGATGGTAAGGAGGTGCTATAGTAGGAAAATCTGAAGCAGCTTCCATGGGAAGCTATTAGGACACCGTTGTTTACAGGGATGCAAGAATCTCTTCCGTACTGTCAGAGGTAAGAGTGAAATGTATAAACATCTTTTAGAAACAAAACATAATTAGAATTCAATCGCAGCTTTTCTCAGATTGAACTCCTTGCTCTCACATCAGATTATCAGCCTTTGAGGCATTAACAAACTCTTTTCACATTGTTAAGAGCAGTATGTATATGCTTTTGTACCATTTGTACTTGCTACATATTGGGATGTACGGGGTTGTCAGGGAGGGGTAGTACCTCTGATAGGGGAGCAGTCGTACCCCTAGGAGTAGCTCATCCACTTTGGTCCCCACTTGACACCCAGCTCTCACCTGTGGCTCCAAGTAGCTGTCAGCATGCGACAGCGGCCACACCCCGGAAACCGCCCCAATGGCGGGCTAAACCAGGTGAGGGTAGCCGATGAGTCTGAGACCCTCGGTGAGTTAGGGCCTGTCTACCCATTGCATGCGAAGGCTGGATCCGGCTGACTGAGGAAACCTGGTTCAACGGTCAGGAAGGCGGTGACAGCAAGCGTTGTGGAACGCTCAAGAGCACAACAAGACACGTAGGCGTCCTGGTCACCCACTGCACCCTGCCCTATCTCCAGCCATCTCAACTCTTGTACTGCCACTGGATACAGATAGGAACTGGGAAGAGAGAGTGAGGTTGACGTCATGCAACTCTCCCTCACTTTAATCCAATTCACGCGCAAGTCTCGACATCATATCACATCACATCATATCAGTCCTGTGGTGATGGGCGAGCGACGAAGCAGCAGGTGTGGATACACTGGGAGCTATAGCCGCGGACCTGCACGCAGGCGGCTCTGGTATAATGGTCGTTCCTCACTGACCGAAGCAGTGGTGGAGCTCGGCGTCCTCTTGAACGACTGAGCAGCCCTATTCAGGATTGCACTGCTCACCTCTGCAGAATGAGGAGGGGCCTAGAAAAGGTGCCCTAAACATTGCCTGCTTCACCTTACCCTGGCCAGCGTACCGCAGCTGGCAGGGATTCCATAAAAGCGGTCGAACAAAAACGAAACTTAGAGAGAGACCGATCACCATTAGCACATGGAATGTGTGCACACTACTGGACAACATCATGGCAGACAGACCGGAGAGAAGAACAGCACTTGTCGCCTGAGAGCTTGCACACTACAACATTGACATTGCAGTCCTTAGCGAAACTTGCCTTGCTAATGAAGGACAGCTGTCCGAGTCAGGCGGAGGATATACATTCTTCTGGAGTGGCCGCAGCAGTGATGACTGTCGCGAATCTGGAGTTGGCTTCGCCATCAAGAATCATCTTGTTCGGAAACTTGCCAGTCCCCTCAAGGGTGTGAATGATCATCTCATGACAGTGCAGCTTCCGTTTCAAAAAGGAAAACAAGCTACTTTGATCAGCACATACACTCCCACAATGACCAACCCAGAGGATGTGAAGGATAAATTCTACGAAGAACTAGATGCTCTGCTATCATCAGTGCACCGCACAGACAAGCTGATCCTGCTTGGCAATTTTAATGCAAGAGTTGGATGCGATGCTGCAGTCTGGGAAGGAGTCATCAGGAAAAATGGAGTGGGAAAGTGTAACAGCAATGGTCTGTTACTGCTGAAAACTTGTGCAGCACATGACCTTCTGATCACCAATATGGTCTTTCGCCTCCCTACCCATAACAGGACTTCGTGGATGCATCCCCGTTCCAAGCACTGGCATCTGATCGACTATGTCATCATCAGGAGAAGGGACAGACAAGATGTCAGGGTTACAAAAGCTATGTGCAGCGCTGACTGTTGGATGGATCACAGGCTCATAGTATCTAAAATGAAGCTCCGTATCATGCCGAAGAGACGACCACAAGGCTGTAAGGCTCTCAAAAGGATCAACGTGTCGAAGCTGAAGAACAGCCGCATCACTGAAAATCTAGCGGAAGACCTAGAGAATGAGCTTGCTGATCTTCGTATTGAGGATGACGCTGAGAAAGACTAGGAGCGATTCTGCAACACTGTCCATACAGCTGCATCGAAGGTATTGAGGCCCTCCACACGCAGGTGGCAAGACTGGTTTGATGAAAATGATGCAGAAATCCAGGCCTTACTTGCTGAGAAGCACCGTCTGCATCGTGCATATCAGAACGATCCATCCTCAGCAGCAAAGAAGACCGCCTTTATCAACGTTCGCAGAACAGTACAGAACCGACTGCGCAAAATGTGGGACTTGTGGCTGAGCGCCAAAGCAGATGAAATACAGGCGTACGCAGACAGGAACGACTATAAGCAGTTCTATGAAGCCCTCAATACACTCTATGGTCCACAGTCTTCTGGGAGCTTTCCCCTCCTGAACTCTGATGGCACTATGCTCTTTACAGAGAAGACGCAGATTCTCCAGAGATGGGCTGAACATTTTGAAGCAGTTCTCAACTGCCCCTCAGTCATCAATGATGAGGCCATTGACAAGATGCCCCAGGTTGCAGTCAATGACTCCATGGATGCTTCACCAGAAGAGGACGAAGCGAAGAAAGCCATCAACCAGCTGTCAAGTGGCAAAGCCCCAGGGTCAGATGCCATACCAGCAGAAGTGTACAAAGTCGGTGGACCCGTGCTGCTACGGAAACTCACTGAGCTGTTTCAGTCCTTCTGGAAGCAGAGATCCATTCCACAGGAATTTAGAGACACGTCCATCATGCACCTCTATAAGAGGAAGGACAATCGCCAGGTATGCGACAATCACCACGGAATCTTGCTGCTCTCTACAGCGGGGAAAGTTCTTGCATGGGTTCTGTTGAACCGATTGATCACTCACCTGGAGCAGGGCTTACTGCCAGAATCACAGTGCGGCTTCCGCAAGGGACATGGGACTATTGACATGATCTTTGCTGTGCGTCAGCTACAGGAGAAATGTCAAGAGTAGAATCGTGAACTCTACATAACTTTTGTGGACCTCACGAAAGCGTTTGACTCTGTCAGTCACCAGGGCCTATAGAGGATCATGTTGAAATTTGGCTGTCCAGACAGATTCATATGAACAGTACCTCAATTTCATCACGGTATGATGGCTCGTGTCCTGGATGGCAGTGAAACATCTGAGGCCTTCTCAGTCACCAACGGCATCAAGCAAGGGTGTGTTTTAGCACCCACTTTGTTCAGCATGATATTCTCTGCCACTGACTGATGCCTTTCAACACTGCACTGAAGGAGTAGGCCTGAAGTACAGAACCAATGGGAAACTATTCAATCTGAGGAGACTGCGTGCCATCACCAAGGTGAAGGAAACTGTACTTCGAGACTCTCTCTTTGCCGATGATTGTGCTCTGAATGCTAGTACAGAGCCAGAAATGCAAGCCAGTATGGACAAGTTTTCATCTGCCTGCAACAACTTCGGTCTCACCATTAACATCAAGAAGACTGAGGTCATGCACCAGCCAGCTCCCCACGCTCCGTGCTCAGAACCATCCATCACTGTAAATGGACAGAGACTTCAGGAAGTGGACTGCTTCACGTACCTGGGCAGTACCCTTTCCCGAGCAGTGTCAATCAATGATGAAGTAAACTGCAGAATTGCTAAAGCCAGCTCTGCATTTGGCTGATTGCGCTCCAACGTCTGGGAACGTCGAGGGATCAGCCTATCAACGAAGCTGAAGGTCTACCGAGGTCCAACTCTGCTGTACACCTGCGAGACGTGGACTGTTTATCGGAGTCATGCACAAAGGCTCAATCACTTCCACATTTCCTGTCTGCGAAAGCTTCTAAAAATTAGATGGCAGGACAAAGTGCCCGATACTGAAGTCTTCACCAGAGCCAGTCTGCCGTCAGTTCACACACTGCTGATGAGAGCCCAGACCAGATGGGTTGGACATGTCGTGAGAATGTCAGACAAGCGCATTCCTAAACAGCTCTTCTACGGAGAACTCACCCAGGGAAAGCGCTCCCAAGGAGGACAAAAGAAGTGGTTCAAGGACATGCTGAAGACCTATCTGAAGTCCCTTGAGATCAACACCGCCACATGGGAAACCCTCGCACTGAACCGTCCAGCATGGTGCAGCCTCATTCACGCAGGCAGTAATACCTCTGAGGCGAGGCATACTGCTGAGGCTGAAAGAAAGCGTGAGCTGCGCAAGTCCAGAGCTGCCCGCACATCATCGACAGTGCCATCACGTCTGCCCGACGTGTGACAGGACGTTCCATGCCCGAATCGGACTGATCAGTCATCTTTGGACGCACAGAGTCCGGTCATCAAATGAATGAGCTGTTGAGGTTTTCATCGACAACGATGGATGAACATCACTTGCTACATGTATGTTCGAAATGCTCTCAGTTTGTATTCAATATTACAAAGCAGCAAAATGAGAATAATTTCTCTTTCAATATATTTTCTAAATAAATCCTCTAAAACCTAATTTAGATCCTTGGATCATGCTTTGGAGCAACGAACTGTGTTAAGAGTGTCTGAATAAAGAAAAACATATAAGCAAATCAGAATTTTATTCTTCATTCATTGAGAAAGCTGAGATTTCAGGTGAAAGGGCTGGGTTGCCTCTCTCTTCACATACACTGCAAAGATCCTTCACTTTTCCTGTTTTCCTTGTAAATTTACTTGTAAATCTGGCTACAGCCACATTTGAAGTCCTGAGGTCTGACTCCTGACCTCAGTTATGTTAGCCCTTCTCTGCTGAAGAACTACCCCTTGGATCACTGACTTGCTATTATTCTATGGCTAACAGACCTGACCTATGTGATATTTTTTAATCTGGCTACAGTCCGATCTCTAAATTCTCTATTTTGAATGAATACCAATTTTGTGACATGAAGTCTGCAATATAATGAAATGCAAACAATGAAAAGGCTAAATCAGTTTACAAAAAGATCTATTTGTCAAACAGTGTGGAGATGCTCCCAATTTAGTCTGGCAGTTCATGCAGCTCTTGATAAGGGAGTTAAAACTGAGCCGTTCCACTGCATAAAAATAAAGGCATCTGCAAAAGAAATGCCTTTTCTTTCAGAGAGTCTTTTCTGTAACCTGTAGCTAATAAAAATGAAAAACAAAATCCTGCATTCTATGGGAATTTTCTTACAACCAGGAGCACTGTTACAGAAGGCAGCAGCAAAAGCCTCCCCAGCACAGACCCCTTATGTCACATTTGCATTTCTATTCAGCTACATTGCCTGACAATGAAGCAAATGGGTCTGCCTTATCTGTACAATTCTGGACAACAGAGATTTCTAAGCCATACAAAGGAACAAGCTTAACATTCAACACTCAACAGTCCCCAGTGCAGCCCCCCAAGATCCTGTGGGGAATGCAGTCACATAACCCCTGTCCACACCAAAAACTTGAACTGTCACATGTTATCAGAAAATGAACTGGTTAAAAAAATATGCAACACTTCCAAAAGATATGCCAGCTCAGAGAAAAATATTTCCAAATCTGAAGATTTTAAAGCATTATTTCCATCAGAACTAAAAACTGGGGAGTTGCTCAAGAATGTAAAGGGGAGATTCAATACCTAGCTACTTTCCCTGCTCCATTTTGACTGTTTTTAATACACCAAATTCAAGAGAAATCTTAAACCTCCCACATTGCACTAGTTTTCATTAAGGCACCTTTAGCAGCTAGTCTTGCTAACTTGTGCAAGACTTGTTTCAGTCTGAGAAAAATTTCAACTTAATTCCTTCAAAATTAATATCTTCTCATTTAAAAGTTAAGAATGACTCAAAAACTGTACAAGCTGAAATCTCCAGATCAAACATGTTTTATGACAGGACTTGAGCCTGTTATAATACAGGTTAGGGCTTTAAACTGCCAAGAAAAAATTATAATCACACAGCTCTATACACATTTGGACTTTATTCTGGCATTTTATGACAAATATATACCGGCTGTATCTGGCTCCTTGGTCCACTCCCTTTCCCTATCCTCAGATCTTCTGCTCAACTGAACAGGCATTTTGTCTACACAGTCTGGAGTTCAAAGAACCCTCTCTGGGAGAGGTTTAGCCAGTGGTGTACTTGAATATACAGATTTCTAACATGGGAGATGGGTGGGGGTGGAGAGGAAGGATGTCCACATTACACAGGGGTAGATGTCTTAAAGCACACTACACATTTTACCCAGCATAATGGAGTTTCAAGCTGATAGGTTAACATTTCAATTCCTGACCTAAACTGCAAGGTGATGGTACTGGGCACTAACAGATGCTCTCTCTCATGCACGTGCACACACCCAGCTAAAATATTATTACTGCCAAAATAAGGCAGTCACCATTAGTGAGCAATGCAGAAGGACTGCTTGGATTCTTAGAGTGCACTAAGCTCGTTGAAACTGCCTGCTGCTATCCCTAATTTTGATTACTTGGATGCCTGAGAAACCGCTGCCTTCTCTTCCTGTGATGCTATTGCCCTTTCACACTCTTGAGAAAGGGGACAAAGGTGTATTCTGGCTCTCCACTTGCTAGTGAGAGGTCAGACACTCTTTATTATCCCTGACACAGAAAATGGCATTATTGCTGTAGATGAACTAAACCACCAGTTGTTCTGTGATACCAGACAAAACATTGCATAACCTTGATATGCTGCAAGGGTGACAACAGGTGAAAGTGAGGATTAATTTTGCCTTCAAATGAGCGCTCACATGGATCTGGCTGATTTAATGGGGGCCATGTGCATACAGTGTAGGCAGGGCCGACCTTAGACATATGCAGTATACGCGGCTGCGTAGGGCACCTGAAAATTTGAGGCACCACCAGGAGCCATAGGTGCAGACTTCCCATCTTTCTGGGAGGTGCTCGACGCCCCTCCTCTGCTCCAGACCCTGCCCCCACTCCACCCCTTCCCTCATGCCCCCCACCCTGCCTCTTCCCCACCTCCTCTCCCAAGCACACCCCCATCCCCACTTCTTCCTGTCCCTCCTGGAGCTTGAACGCCACGAATCAGCTGTTCACGGCACTCCTGAAACGCTTAGAGGGAGGGGATGGAGTTGGTAAGTGCAGGGCCACCGGCCTGCGAGAGGCGCTTCTGCTGTTTATGAAGCTTGGTGTGTGTCAGCAATGCGGGGAGGGTTCTTCTGGGGGTCCGTGGGCCAGGGCGGTGGCTGTGAGCAAGTCAGGCATGGGGCACCAGTTTAATAATACTGCGTAGGGCCCCATAAATCCTAAGGATGGCCTTGAGTGTAGGGCAGAATTTAGTCCTTAAAGCATTACGAGTGGGGACTTTCCTTGCATTATACAAAATAAAAGACATTTGTTGAAGAAAAAAATGCAGAAGTTGCCAACATAAAGTGAACATTTACCAGCCATTACCAGATTGTAGTGTTTGAAATATTATGGTATCTCAGATGCCACATGAGGGTAACTGTTGGAATACACTGATTTATTCTAATGGAAACTACTGAAGATGAAAAGAGACAATACAGAGGCTTGACAGTTAAGGAAAGAGATGGTAGGTCAAACATTTTATGTCGATTTGTTCAAGGACAACGTGGATCTCAAGTTGGTTTATGCAATAAGGTTAAGTGGTCACCACCCAAATTAAAATTAGTCTCCGGTCTCAGCTCCCTTGTAAATTCCATTGTTCAGAATTTGTACCTTAAACTATGCATTGCTTAGTGCATACATAATTTCTCTCTATATGGTATTTCTAATGTACATATCACTGTGGTTTCTAGTTGGTCATCACATACATTATTTGCGAAGTACAGTACTCAGCATGACCAGAGGAAGAATTCAACTAATTAATGAGCCCTGCAGGCAAAACATCATTTCTTGTGTTCTTTAGGGCATTTACAGGGTAAGTTTTTATTTTCAGCATCAGGTCAGTACCAGATATGTTGGTTTGTCAATGGATCCAGGATTTTTAGGAGCAGGTCAAGAGCCTACTGAACAAGCAATAAATTAAAATTCAGTTGCCTATGCCACCATGCCAAACAACATGTTATTCCTTTGTCTGCTGCTTGATAAAAAAGAATTGTTCAAGACAATCTGACCTTCTGAAAATATGCCCATTGTAAGGCCACTTAGGTCAGTGAAATTTGTGCTGATTGACTAGCTACTACAAGCATAAATTAAAGGCGCAGCTTTCAATTGTGTATCCAATCTTTCCAATACAGAAAAATATTCTGAAAGATAAAATAGATGCGACTTGTTTGATTAGCTTAATTCCTTTCTTTTTGTTACCTTCTTCCTTCCCTTTTTTAGACATTGCCTGGCACATTTTTCCTTTGAAACTAGGAATTTTTTCAACAAGTGCCTCAAACCAAAGCACAAGTACTCTGGCTTTTATGTAATCCGAATGGGAGCCACATAGAGATAGTATCTGTAAAGATCACCAGATCACCTCATCATCTGTGTTTCTAGCAATATGTGTTGTGTTACTATCCAATGGCCCGTCTGATTAGAAGTTTGTTCCACTCTCCATCTGTTCTTCTTGCTGGCCCACCTGCCACATCAACCTCAGTACTTCACAGTCTTTCTTCAAGATGTCATTCAACTTGGTTTGCTACCATACCCATTTGTTTCTCTCTCCGTGTGAGATCAAGCATACATTTCTCTATCTTTCTCTCTCCAGCCTTTAGCTTCTGCTCCATCTTCTTAGTAAGTGTCTATGTTTCTGCTCCATTTATCATAGCTGGCAGTATGAACTACGCAGGTGTCAAGAAAAGCAAGAGAGAGTTCACTCTTCATGATATTGCCTTTCCAGCCTCCTTATGGCTCACCATCCAGTCTCAGCTCTTAACTTTAAACTACATGGTTAGAATAGTGTGAATCAGTTCCAAATAAGTCACTTTATGGTGAATTAAGGTACATAATAATAACAATGCTGCTTTAAAGTCAATAGACACTTCTTCAGCCTCACTTGCACCTCTTTCTGTATTCATTTTTCTTCCCTGAGTTTTGTTGCTGTTACCATTATAGTTATTTTATACTTGCTGCCAAAAAGTGCATTCAATCCATAACAATGCTAGAAGTAATATGCTTACTTACATACCTTTGTTCTTTTGCCCAAAGCTTGGTTTACACAACTGTTTCTCATTTGCATATTATTATAGACACATGCTTAACAACTAATTCCATTTGCAAAAAATGTGTCTTGGATTCACAATGCTGATAATTCAGAACCAAAGCTGACAAACTGGCCCAAATTCTGCCCTCAGTTACATTGAATTCCTCTGGATTGCTGCAGGGTGGTCGAGGGCAGAACTTGACCCACTGCCTCTAAGTAACTTAACATATCTAAGGATTTGCCTCACATAGGACCCAATCACAAGAAAACTAGATGCTCACTACCACTCAAAATCAGGCCTACCACATCCAAGATCACACACTGACTATCATAATTCAGTTCCACAAATAAAAGATTCTGGGCCACATGATGATGCTGGAGAAGCAGGTTCAACTCAACAGTTATACTATGGCAAAATTCAAGCTTACATCATCTGTTATAACTAGGCACTACTGGGGTAATTCAATAGTGAGATTCAGCATTTAAATGCTGAATTCCCTTGCAGTTCCCAATTACTCTGGACAGTAATCAGAGGTTTTTTTAAAAAGCTTTGAAAAATCCTTTTTGACCTGACAGATCTCATCTCAGTTGAAAACTTCAAATCCCTGAGAATTGTTACCATATGCCACCACCGTGAAAACTCTAGGACTCTGAAATCAACATACTAATTGACTGTATACATGTGCATCGAACAAACATGCCAAAAATCCTTGTAAAATCTAAACTGAAAACACAATGAGAACGCATGTGCTCTGAACAGACTGCCTGAACAAAATGCTGCAGTTGAGTGGACTGGCTGGCTCAGAGTATTGGTAATAGGCATGTTGCTTTTCAGTTCTAGGTCTTCCATTCAACTTCTGATCTCTACTGACCTGGTCAAAAGTCCCTGTCATTTGATAGTGCTTTGGTGGTTGAATAAAATGAATTGTTAATCTCAGATGAATTCCTATCAGATGTTTTCACATTACAAAAAACTCTTGACAGTGTCCACAGTAAGGCTGAAGAATGAATAGGCATGGAGTCTGAACTACTGTCTCCCCCCTACAAGTGGTACTTACTTGGAAAATAAAAGTTACAGCATATCCTCAAAATTATGTTATGTTCCAATATTACCAAAACTAGTGCCACCCCTACCCCGCACTCACACACCCACTTTTAAAAAAATTGAAAAAATGTGGATTTTGTTCCTTACTACAATTTAAAACTTGTAGTGTACACATGACTTTGCTGTGGATGAACCACTGAGTGTGAATGTATCGTTTTTTCATTTGGGTGGGAAGGAGTGGCAAATGCCCTTCATTTCTCAAGCTTTTCTTTGAATTGAACTAGAAATTTATAGCCATACAGAAGAGGCTGTTGGAAAACTGGCCTGCCAAACTCTTATGGAATATGGTATCCAGTTCTGGTGTCCACACTTCAAAAAGATGTTGGCAAATTGAAGAGTTTAGAAAAGAGCTACAAGAATGATTTGAGGTCTGGAAAACATGCCTAACAGTGAGAGACTAAAATAGCTCAATCTATTTTGTTAATCCAATAGAAAATTAAGAGGTGGCTTGAGCATGGTCTACATGATCCCCTGTAGAGGGAAGAGATTTCAGCTAGTTGATGGCTCTTTAATCTAGCAGAAAAGAGTATAACAAGATCTGATGGTTGGAAGCTGAAGCTAGACAAATTCAGAGTAGAAGTTAAGTGCATTTTTTTAACAATGAGAGTAATTAACCAGTGGGACAATTTACCGAGGGATGTGGTAGATTCTCCATCACTTGAAATCAAGATTAGGTATCTTTCTTAAAGATATGCTATAATTCAAACAGGAGTTATGGGCCTGATGCCAAAATAACTGGCTAAAATTCTATGGCCTGTGTTATGCAGGTCAGATTAGATTAGTATAATGGCCCCTTCTGGCCTTAATTAATCTATACTGTACTGAATTACACATACCCAGCTTCAAAATTAGTCATTTTGATTATTCCATATTATAAAGGATTGAACCTATGCATACTCTGCCTTAGCTTCCTCCTAGTTCCTATCCAGCATTAGCATTACAAAAATATTTAACATAATAATTGCAAAATAGACCATATGGACAAAATGTCTCCCACTTGCTGCACCAGGCAACTGTTGCTATCATTTCCATTCTGTAGAAATTGTTTAAATTGATTTCTTAACCAACACTATACATTCTACAAAGCGAGCCTGTAAACTGCACACTGACTGACATTCCAGGGCCCTATCCTGAAACCATCTACCCCTGAGTGGTCTTTACCTGTACAAATAGTTCCATGGAAGCCAACAGATCTACTGATGCGAAGCAGGACGTAAGAATCAGGCCCCAAATAATAAAGTTCAGTTTTTCTCTTTGCAAAATGTCATATATCAGCAAATTCCTGTATTCTTCCAACAGTGTAAATATCAATGCAAGTACATTCTGAGGTTCTAATTCAAACCTTCAGATAGTGCTTACCTTAGGATTCTACTCCTTTGCCAAAAGGAACTAAAAGTACGTTGCCGTCCTCTAAAATCAGCAATTAATTTGAGGCAGCTGCACAATATCCTGCATTTACTCAGAGAAAATAGTAAAAAAATAAAATTGCTTAAAATAAGATTGGAGCCATTTTAGCCAAATTTCTAGCAATGTCTCTTCAACCCAGTAAAAATTCATGAGAGGAAAGAATGTTGTCAGCAGGGAGTGGGTCAAGGTTACGGCTATAAAGAAGGCTAAAGTGGCAGGGTAACAATATGCAAGGAATGGGTAACACAGCATAGTGGGCAACACATTGCAAATCATGAACAATGGCAGATCACAGTGATATAATGAAGGAGTGTATCTCACACCCTGGCAGCCAAGGACAGCACAAGACAATGACCCATCCAATTATCTCTATTCTTATTTTATTCTTCATCCTTCAGTCAACTATTTCAAGCACGGGAAGCACCCTCTTAAATCAATCTTACGTTCATTCCGTATATGCCTTTATAGGTATGCTCATTTTATTCTAGTCCACTCTGTGTCTGGCACTATAGAGAAGAACAAATTAATGTGAGTATAAAAGTCTAGCAGACTCTGTCTGCAAGATGCTAACACATATTTTCCATTTTCTCCCCTTTACAGAAGTTCCATTAACCATCCTCTGTTGCAAACTGCTATTTAGTAACCAGTGCCATCGTGTGCAGTGGGGCAAATCGTACCCTATTGACCAATGCTACACATTTGTTTGTGTTGTCTCTCTGGTTCGACAAGTCTGTACCAATGGCACCTGTTAAAGCTGCTTCAACTAAGCTGTTCTGCATTTGTCTGGCTGGATTTGGACTTCCTGGATCCCTGACTGAATACAAAGTGATTAGAAAGACCAGTGTTTGGCAACAAGCACAGTGGGGAGTACACTGTGTATTGGTATACAAGAGCACAATGTGTTCTTCATAACATCACTTAGGGAGCATGCTGCTAGAATCTCTGTGCTGTTGAGATCAAAATGGTCTCCTTTGTTGTCATCTGTTTAATAGCAGCTGTTTAATGTAATTCCAAATGATCTGCTTGAATGAAGTTGTCATTCTTACAGTTCACTTTAATATAGTAAAAAAACCCAGTTCGGCCACATTATTTTTCTATTGTTCTTTTGAAAAGTTACACATTCTTACGCTTCCCTGAGCCTGCTCAAGTAATAAAATCTTCTGTTATTCTTTAAAACAAAGACAAACAAAGATTGCTACATAATAAATGAATAAAAAGAAGGATATGGTCAAATATAAATTTCAAAATATTTTCTTTACAGGTACTTTAAATATAAAGCTTTGGCTACAAATACCATCTTTACCTCATAAAATATAGAAAGCACCAAAAAGTGAACTTGTCCAGAAGTATGTAAGTAAGTAAGTAAGTGTGTGTGTGTGTGTCCGTGTGTATGTGCGTGTGTGTGTGCATTTTCTTATAATTTAAATTATTGTTTGTATTATATTTCATAAAACAAACAAGTTGACAAAATATTGATATGGTACATAAACATTTATATTCTTATTTATTAAACAGTGTAAATTACATAGATATTCTGTGATAGCATTATTTTTGTCAAAATCTATTTGATGCTATGACTGATAATACAGGACCTAATCTTTAAAAATATTTGCAGTTCTCTGATGAACAATAGAGGGCACTAATGCTTCTAATCTGGCAAAAGCATCACATATCAGACAGAACAAAATAGCAATACTACTTGTAGCACACAAACGCCATCATCTATGATAAATATATATAGCAGAGAGAGGATTTCTGTCCATCTCTTTAAAAAAAAAAAAAAAAAAGCTCTCTTTCTCCTTTAAATTTCCTTATTCGGCCACAGAAAGTAGGATGTGATAACAACATACTAATACTTGCAGCTTTTCAAAGTGGCATTTTCTTGATTATTCATCGCATAAAGCAGAAGTCACTTTTCCTCATATGGAGATTTCTTCTGAGCATTTTCTCACCTAATTCTTGGCTATGTATCCATTGCTCTGTACACCCATTTAAAGATAAACCAATTCCACTGAATATTGCTGATAAGTGCAGTAGGCAAGGGCCACTTAACACGTGTGGCACATGTTCCTAGCAAACTGATATAGAAATAATGGCTAACAAATGTTGGAAATTGAAAGGCATCTGGGTGCCACTTGAAAGCAAAGTTTTGAATTCTGCTCTTCATTACAAAGACTTATTTTAGCTTTTTACACAGCTCTAATATTTTAAATAGTTTCACCTGTCTCAAAAGGTGATGCAGCATTCCTTTCCCTGATGTGCTTTCAATAAGAGCATATCAAATGTGCATATCAAATGTCTTGGAAAAGTTCTACACCTTTAACTGTTTTCTCTCCATAAAAGTGAAAATCATCCAGTCAGAAAACTCTTCATCATTTTGCACAGAATAGTTCCCAAGAACATAAAACTTCATTTGCCCTGCTAGTAGCTGAGCATCATCTACCCTTTTAAAATGCTTACCAGTCTTTCTCATTGCTATTCAAAGAAGCAGATTTATTTCTCAGCTCCGGAGATTGAAATTTTGGCAAGACAGATTTAAAATGTACCGAACACCAATTAATGGATTGTTTTTTCTTAGACTTTGAACATGTTTAAAAGGAAAAAAAGGGCAACATTTCTCTCTAAAACCAGTAAAGCTCTTCTATTTAGAAACCATGAATTCAGGATGACCGTTACCTAAACATAACAAATATTACTATGATTTGGTGCTCCAGTGCAAGCATATATTGTGAGTGAAAAGCCAACCACATATCCATGCTGGTTCTACACATGCAGCAAAATCTGCAACGTTTTCATTAATTTTTGCCCCTCTGTTTTTGACTTCCCAACTTCCGAATCCTTGTGCCTGGTTTTCAGAGGTACAAAGCAATGACATTAGATGAAACCATTCTGCATCTTATTTGAGTCAACTGAAAGAGTTCTAAATTGATGTAAATGTGTGCTGTGGGGCTTTGAAAGTCAGACACAACTCAACACCAAGATACACAAAATTAGTAAAAACATCTGAAAATGTTGGCCTCGACCAGCATGAAATCTTTCAATGGTTTGATATATATTTGCTCTCATACCATGGTCTGGAAAAGGCCATGCTGACACTGGACAACCATTTTTAATATTGAATGCATTGAAATCAATGGTAGTCCCAGCCTATAACCCTCTCTATGGCCTGATCCAAAGTTCTCTGAAGTGAGGAGGGAGTTCCTTCATGGAGTTCAGTGGGCTTTGGATCAGGCCTTACGTGTTTTTTAATTTGATTTTTGGGGCATGCAGGAGGTTGGCTTCAATGTGGTTCTCTTAAGCAGTAGTAAGAGACCATTAGAAGCTACTTTGTAAAATACAAGTCACCAGGAGGAGGGATCATCTGACAGTAATTTTTCCAGTTACTCTCAATAGTATTATTACACTGAAACATGGCCACTCTGGTGGAAGGCATGGCAGATAACCAGTACATGAACAGAATTCTGGCCAGGGAGACAAATTCCTACTCTTATGAAAAGTGTGTAGAGTAGACTGAGCCTCTGTGTTTGAGATCTCATCTGTCAGGCCAACACACGGAAAAACTGCAAAATACTCAATGCAGGCCAACAAGTGTAAAGAAAAGCTTTCTCTCAAAGGAAATATGTTGGCTAATTAGCGACATGGAAAAATTAGAAAATTAAAAAAAGAGATTAAAGGAGAGCAGCTAGCCTATGGAAGGTTGTATTTTAAAGAGAGATGTTGGGCGATTCAAACTCACTGCTGCTTTATTACAGGGTTAACAGCTCTATATCAGTGTTAAACCTATGGATAAAACAAAGAGAAAAAATATCACATAAAAACTGAAGTTTCTACCACTTGTCCATGCAACATAAATTTTCCCTGCCTGGCCTTCAGCAGCTCAGTGATGACGGCTATCACTATTATTATACTGTATGTCATTTGGCTGTCTTGCAGTTGTTGCTTGGAGCCTTACACAGGTCAGAAACTATGCTGGTTTTAGTATTACTCTTTCCCCTTAAGTCATAAGTACTCTAAGAAAGTAATTTTATCACAAAACTGCTGGGAACATAAAAATGTAGATTTCAAATATTTTGAAGGACACATGAGATGACTCATCTCTGCCACTTGACCCCATCCCTGCATTTCCCCCAAGGTGTTGTCCACCACTTTGTCTTCTTCCATCTCAATCACTGTCTGCTTCAACATTACTTTCCCTTCACTCACCGGGTTAGAGAGTACTGGATGCAAAGTGATCCAGAGGTCACACTGATACAGATATTAGAATTCTCCAGTTCTTGTTATTTGACTCTACAAATATTTTGTAAATATTGGTCAGTTCGGTTCTCCATCACACCAGTGTAAATTTGGACTTTGAAACAGTTGACTTCAATAGAGTTATACCAGCGTAAGGGCCTGATCCAAAAACTAACAAAGTCAAAGGGAGTCTTTCCCAAGCAACAATCCAATCCCAGCAAGGTCATTTTTATTCCTTGGACCTGCCAGTAGCAGCCACCAAAATACCTACGAAATGTGTAAAACCCATCTCAACTATAGCTACTCACAACAGCTTAAAATACAATCACACATTAGCAACTTAAAAAAGCCACCCAAAAGTCATGGGAAACTCTCTAAATGGTAATTTTTAGTCCTTTGTATTAGAAGAAAGTGGTATGGAAGGGATTTAAATTCTTAAAAACAGACTGATATTGCCAAATACAAGGACATTACTCACCGATCTTATTGCAGGAAATACACTAGTCACTAATTTTATTGTCTTTATGGGACTTACCCTTCAACATTTTCTGCTACCAACTTTTCTCTTCATTTTTGAGGTCCTTTAATTAAAGGAGCAATAACATAACTAGTCTTGAACATATGGATAAATGATGGAAGCAAAGGTAAACTCAGCAAAGTGTCTCTCAGTCCTGAGCTGGGTGGACATCAGACCTATGACTACATATGCAGCCTGCACTTGGAGTGATCATAATATTTTTTGCTCTTAAGTTCTCAGATTGATTAGGCTATGGCTACACTACTGAGCTTACAGCAGCTAGTGCAGATGCTCTAAGCCAATGGGAGAGAGCTCTCCTGTTGACTTAATGACTCCAGCCCACTTGAGCAGTGGTAGTTATGTTGGCAGGAGAATCTCTCCCACCGATACAGCACTGGCCACACCGGCACTTAGGTCAATGTAATTTATGTCGCTCAGGGGGATGGCTTATTCACACCTCTGAGCGACACAAGGTATACCAACTTAAAATGTAGTGTTGCCATAGCCTCAATAATGATGCCTCCTTCAGAAGGGAAAAGACAGAGTGAACGAAGATAGACCTTTACAATGCAAAGACACCGTATTACTTAAGTCAGGTGGTCAGTACTAGTTGAGCTCTGCAGCAATAAGACTTGCAGCACTGTACTGGAAAGTGTATTTTAGACTTCATGAATCCTAAAAGCAACTGTAAGTTTTCAAAAGCAGAAGCACGACATCCTTGGAGTCAAAAGTGCTCTTCTACCATCTTTCTAGTTATACATTTCAAAGATATATAATAAATATTCTAATAGATATTATGAGTTCCTGATGCCTGAGCCTTCTGTGGTTTGGTGCAATCTGCAACAAACACAGAAGAATGTTGCAACCTGGAAAGTTATAAATGTTCCTGCCTTTGAAACCACAAGTCTATACCCAAATTTTTATTTTATTTTATTTTATTTTATTTTATTTTTTTACAGGAACACTAACTTCTTATATATCCATAAACTGAATCCATGGGATCAATCTGAAAACCTTTACTCACATGAGTAGTCCCACCAGTGTCCCAAGCAGGACAACTCACATAAATGATAGCTAAAGATTTGGTTCCATATTAGCCAAAACCATGTCTGAAAGTTAAAAAGTGCAAGTTAAACTTAGTCCATGCTAGCAGGGAGCTAACTCAGTAATGCTCGACAGAATAGGCAGAGATGAACCATGTTGTAAACCATTTTACAAAACCGTGCAATGTACTGGGTGCAGAGGCTGATTATAGCACATTTAAACATGGTGTTGCTTAACCGAATTTGAGCTTAAGACAAGACCTTATGACAGAGGATTTACAGTGGAGTAAAACATATCATGCAAAAACCAAAACAAATAAAACCCAACAAAATCTCCACCATTCAAACTGAGAGCCGAAAAGACTATGCAAAACCCTAGCGTGCATGAAACAGCTTCTTTGATACTTACAGAAAGGTTGTCTTTTTCACTTTTAAAAGCACATTATTCCAACTTATTTATTAATTCAGATGGTAAGTCTTTATTATAAAGATTTCCCCTTCTTCTAAACACCAATTTTATCTGTTTTGGCAGAAAATGGAATGATTTAGTATTCTTGTTGCTGGTTATTTATAAGATATCTACTCTAGATTAGTCCTGCTTGAATGGCATCATAAATGGCTCCATTCCCCAGCAGTAGTCTACTTCAGATGGGATCCTGACAACCTCTACTTAGTATGTCTTTCATAGTACACAATGAAGTGTAAAACTGCTGTGAAAAAGCCTGTGTTTCAAAACAAACCATCTCTGTAATAAGCACTTAAAACGCTTTTCATTAATATATTTCTTTGGGTATAAAACAAAAGCTTAATGCTAAAACCAGCCTTCAACAGTTTTTGATTAAAAAAAAAACACATTCCCTCAGCTTTCAAAAGATCCATATTAAATTATTGGAAATAAAATGTGAAAATGAGGCTCATACAAGGTTTTATTTTTCTCCATCCCTGCTTAATAATGTGGGGTTTTCAACCAAAAAAGACTAAAGTGCAATCAAAATCCAAAGTGGAAATCCTAAATTAGTAAATATTGAATTTAACTACTTCTATATCTCAGGTATTAGCAAATACCTTTGGTCTACAGAGATACAGCCCCTTCTAATCCTTATCTGAATTTGCAATTAGGACTTCAGAGCTACAGATATCTGTATACAGCTCTGTACACAGCTCTGCTCTCTTATTTTTAAATGATTGGACCAAAATCAAGTCAGTCTTCAAATACATTGAAAAGTAAATGTCTGATGTCTAACTGAACTAATAGATAACACTTTTTAATACTATTAATACTTAGTGTGCACTGCAGACAGACAGGAGCGAAGGGAGAGGGCACAGAATAAAAATGGCATAGAAAACCTTTTCATTATATTACTACTCCGCAGTTCCTTGGTATAACGATAGAACCGTGCAAATATTTACAAATTATTTGCCAAATAAAAAAATCTAAATGTGTTTGGAGTTAGCTTCCTATTCTCGTCCACTAATTGTCACTTCCAATAGGACATGCTAAGAGCCTCAAAATGAAGCACTTATGAGTTTTCTTTTCCAATCTCTTGTGGGCTTCTCTCAGTTTATCGCAAATGAACAATCATGTTGGAAGGGGCTCCGTCTGTTTAATGTCATTAGTGATTGTTTCATAAAACAAACAGCCGCTCCACCATTCTGCCGCAGTTAATCTTAAATCTAAACGTGGCGGCACTCCGGGGGAGTCTCAAACATGGTTTGTTCTAACCAAGGCAGGTCCCTTAATCTATTGCAAGTCAAGGCGCTTATCTCTCTGCTCAGCTCAGAGCAATGATTTCTTTGTCCAAATACTAAACCAAACCCAGTTAATATTGTGCTTCTGGCCTTTTCCTGAAGATTTTTTTTTTCAAATCATGGCCCAAAGCCTAAGGCATATTTATTTATTGCTCGTGCTAGTTTATGAATATTTTTCAATGCTAGCAAAGTCAAACTATTACAGGTTAGTGCACAATGGACTTGTTCAGGCAGATGAACTACACTACAGCAACTTCCAAGCCTCAAAGACTTACCAGCTTATTATGCTGGAAAATCATTCACTCTACAAGGAGCCCACATAAAGGGAAGCTCTATAATAATCCAGCCCATGCTAGCCAAGGACCTGATCCACCTAGGGGATGAACACCCTCAACTTCTAGCAGGTTCACTGGGAGCAGAGGGTGCTCTGCACCTCTTAGGAGCAAACCCTAAGGCAGCAGTTATTGAAGAAAATTGTAGGGTACATGTACACAGCAGCTGTGATTTATAATTCTGAGCTCTAATAGACATACATATGCTAGAGCCTCTCAAGGTCATGCCGAAAAATAGCAGTGTCACAGCTCAGGCTAACCAAGCAAGGGGGGTTGCCCATGTCACCGTGGCCACACTGCTGTTTTTACCATGCTAGCTCAGAGTGAATGTTTATGTCTATGTGAGCTGGGAATTACAATTGTGGAGACATACCCTATGTATGAATTCATAGCAATTTCCCAAGCCTCCTCATCAAATTTTCCTTCTTTACAAAAATATGAACAAAGATACATGACATACGGCATTTGACACACCCTTAGATGGTGCAGACTTTAGGTTGCCAGCACGCACAGAACATCTTGAGCAGAACAACTACTGCGCTATAGAAATATATTTGTGAATGTAAAAGAATTATACAGAACATCTGTTTTAGCTCTATTCTGACTTTTGAAATATCTGCCTGAGTTGATACACCTTGCTGAAGTCTAGAACAGATGACCAATTCGTAAAAATTGGAACAAAAGCACAGCTGTGGTCTTGCCATTTCAAAAGGAAAAAACATTTTCTTTTGAAGCAAGTGTAATCCAGACATGTGGGTCTGAGAGATGGACACCTCTCTGATGACATGTGCTAGTGAAAAAATGGTTTC